>NW_007577984.1:0-34257 GCF_000690725.1 Stegastes partitus
CACATATTATTTGCATGTTTACAGTCATTGTAGTTTTCTTATTCCTATAAACCTCAAGAGGACTCACTGTTGCACTGGTAAATTCTAATGAGGATCCAGTAAATAAACAAGTGAGCATTTTGTATGTCTGAAAATTATCGTGTGAAAACATTTTTCAGATCGATATCTTTGCCCTCCATGGTGCTTTTGGGACCAGCTGTGCAAAAAGTTTTACAGTTTTCCATCTCAATCTGGAAAGACAGAACAAGCGAACAGGAACGCATGAGTTCCATTAAGACTCTGGCAACGCCTGTAGGACAATATAATCATAATTGTCTTCCTGCTTGAACTTCAAGCTTCATTTGCTTTCTTCATATATCGTGTGCACAACCCAGCTTATCAGTCCACATCTGGCAGCTCACCTGGCAAACATAATATTCACTAAGTGAGTGATTCCTGTGCCTGAAGTCCAGAGGCACACATACCTACAAATCTCCACAATTAGATTAAAATATAACATATAAATGATTGATGACGCTGATAATCAAGCCTCACCCCGACCTAAAGTAAAACCTGGCAAAAAAGTACAATTTAGTCCTGAACATTTCTGGCTTGTTGAACATGTTTTTCCCACAGCAGATAATGTTTTGAAAATGAACTCTTCATTTGTGTGCCCAACTGTGACTTGACACATGAAACCACTTGGCTGCAAGTATTCGTACACTAAGTGTTTCCTGTCTGAATCGCGGGTTGCCGCAGAGCAGCTGGAGAATGTGCGGACAGAGACTGAGGTTTTCTCTTAATTGGGTCTGGTAATCCTTCTGTTTATGGCCTTATTATAGTAGGAGGAGCTGTCAGTGCACATTCCTCTAAAATGTGTGAGGCTGTTGTGTAAGTCCGACTCTAAATACGTTTTCGCGTGCAGCATCGGTGGATTCTTGCAGTTGCATCGTTAGAGGTTGCTTGATGGTTCCTGTTGATATTTACCCTCAAGTGAAACCCACTCAAGCATTTCTTATCTTGCACCCAGCAGGATGCCAAATCGGTCCTACCACAGATGAAACCAGTCCAGGCCCCATGAGTTCACCGCCACAGTGACCAAAGCTGCTCCATATAAGGAGGCATTTGCACTGGTAACCGTTGCAGAACATAATGCACATAAAGTGATATTTTAGTTTTAGAAGCACATTTATATTCCTTGTCAGTTCCTTTTCTATCAGTGTGTGCATGTGTTTGTTTCTGTGTGTGTTCAGTGCATGCCTGTGTATATGATGGAGACCAGAACATTGTTACTTCTGGGATCCAGAGCCTGGGAAAACCACGTTCGTGTTCGCCCCTCTACATTTCTCTGGCTTCGCTCACTGTATGTCTTCTTGTATTATATAAAGTTTTCACTGTAATTTTCTCACTGCTCGTTCTTTGAAAACCTCCAAAGCTTGCACAGTTTTAAATTAGTGCTGGCACAAACACGCTTTCCTAACACCGAAACTTAACTCGGGCACCATCTCACACAGTTTTAAGGGGAAGAATAGATGAGATGGGAGAGGGAGCGAGGAGGGGGGGAAAAAAAAGAGAGAAATGTGGCTCTCTCTCCAGTTTCGGAGAAGTGTCTGTTGTTATTAATGATGAGGAGAAGATGGGCTCCTCGGAGAGCGGCTGTTGGTGGGGGGTGCAGAGAAGGTTTTCTGGTTGCGGTCCAACATACACAGTCATAGAGATGTCAGCTAGTTCCAATTTATTTAAACCCATTTCTCCAAAACACAGCGATATAATGAGCATTGTCAGCCAAAGCGAGTGCATCCTAATGAAGACCAGACAGGCAAATGAATACTCCGAGATGAACCTGGAACTGCCAAAACAACAGCAGCACTGTCCCGGTCATCTTGTGAACACGAGGTTTACATCAAGCGGTAAAACGCGGCCAGAATACTCAAGAGAACTGCTATATTTTTGTGAAGCTTACTGGAAGAGTCTTAGCTGACATGGCAGTGCAAACGTGCAAACATAAAGGCATAAATTCACACAGCTTTAGAGTTTTCCAGGCATTTAAACAATCAGATCAGCTTTACATCACTTACAGTAACAAAACATTCGACCCTTCAGTTATACTTGTGGTCCAGTTTCAAGTGAGCACTCTGATGCATTTTCCTCTTTGGTGCGTAAGACACCATGAGAGATTACGCAGATACGAGGAGGACAAAGAGTGAGAAGCCAAGGCAGAATTCCTGTTGCATGACTGGTAAATTTTAGGTAAACTTCAGGAAGTCTGCACTTAAAGAGCAACTCTCTGATGTTTAGATCATCTGAGGCCTTCGCTATGAACTGAAAAAACCCACTAGCTCAACACTGAACCAATTTAGTGACTAATGTATTAATTTTTAATTGAAAACAAATCTTCCAGAGATGGAAAAAAAACTCACATTTCAGTCAGTGGTTTTCATCCAGGAGAAGACACAAAAGCAGTGTTGGAAAGTCACCAAATATTGAATGAAATGTTGTACTTGGAAACAGTTTCTAGAGATTTCACTTGAGCATTTCTATTTTATGCTTCATTTATGTTTCTACTCTGACAGAAATGTAGTTTTTTTCTACCGTGTTGCAAAGTTTTCTGATTCATACAAACATACATGTACAGACTGGAGACAAATTAAAGAAAAAAACCCACCTGATGTGTCTTACGAAGGTGTTGTGCCATCGCCCTCAATCCACCTTGCCAATAATTCTCCAAGTCTCTGGAACTCCACTGGAGGGATTTAACACAGTTCTTCCACAACATACTCCCTCATTTGGTGGCTTGATGATGGTGGTGGACAGTGCTGTCTTAACATTTCAGTCCAAAATGTCCTACAGGTGTTTTGGTTGAGATCTGACAAGTGTGGCAGCCACAGCATATGATTGTGATCCTCGTGCCCTATGAATGGCGGCATTGTCATCCAGGAAGAGACACTCCCATTAAAATGGAAATATGAATCATCATTTTTGTCCTATAATGATACAACAACCTTTACTGATTTGCAGTGACCCTTCTCTCTAAGGCGACAAAGGGACCCCAAACAATGCCAGCAAAATACCCTTTACAGCATAACAGAGCCACCAGATCCCCTCACTGTCGGGGTCAGTGGTTTAGGGTTTTCTTTTAGTTTGTCACTCATCTGTAATACGATGACAAAAAATCTGAAACTGAGTAAAAACGCAGTGTAGTGGGAATGTTTTGACCTGTTTTCAGTCTAAAATCAACTATTTTGTTTTAGCAATTTTGGAGGGAAATTGAAGTTGCCTCTTTTTCTCTTTATCCATGACTAGTGCATTTCTCTTTGATGAAGTAAAAGGTGCAACTTCGGCTCCACTCATAAGCAACCAAATGCCTGTTGAGGACCAAAAAAAGACTTTGGCCATTTCTCAATAGCAAGTATGCGAAGGACGGGTAGACGAGGTTGTTATACAACTACATTTCCACCTAAAATAACCTTAAAACAACATTTCATAACACAGTAACAATAGTGTTTTGAAAATGATCACGTTACAGTTATGAGTTGTGTCCTGCTGGTGGGTGCAAAATGCATCATGGGATACTTGGCTGTCCTGCTCCTGAAGCTTCCCTGATAAATTAGCCGAACCAAGAACACATTCGAGCATATTCTTTGTGTTTAAGTAGATGCATACTATAAACTAGAATGATACTTGGGCTGCAACTGATGACGTTTCAGAAGTTCACAAAAACACAAGTATGGGCAAGTATTGACAGAGATGTTGACACATCCCTAGAAAATTATCCCAAAAATAGTCCGATTGACCTGAAACTTAACACTGCTTTTCTCTGGGTCCCCAGCAACACATCTGTCAAGTTTGAAGTAGATCAGATGTGCATATGTTGAGGTATGCAAAACACAAACACAGATTTCTTGATTTGTGAGTGAAACTCTGTCAACATGAATGAAATAACATTAAATGTTCCTCGTGCACTGAACAACAGGACTTTTTGGACTGAATTACTAAAAGAAATGTGTTTATCTGATTGAGGTGTTTAACAGCCCAACACTTCATAAAATGCATCAGTGGTTACAATCAGCTCCAACACCTACAACATAAATGGAGGTCACACATTAATACATCAGTGCTTACAATACTTGAACACAATGAACTTACCCATTCATAGTTGCCTAATTTTACTTGCGTAAGAAGTTGAATGTGTGACTTTTACTTGTAAGCGAGCGTTTTTTAAATCATCACTTTTACTGAAGTAAATGATCCGAGCCAATATCACTCATCATACGATTAACCCACTTCTCTCACATATGCAGAAATGGAAGAATCGCAGATGCCAGAATCACCTTACAGCTTAACAGCTACTGTAACATTACATCTAATAACCCTCCTGTGTATTTTATGTCAAGTATTGTAGTGAAAAAAACTGTGCCTTCTTTCCTGACAATGTCATTTGCTAAAAGTATCACACTACCTGGAAAACTCTGTGGAATCATTTAGAGCCCAACTTTGCTAAAGTGCTATTCCACAGTGTGCTCCGGTCATCGAAGACGTCTAAGACTATCATTTTATGGCTCCATTTAAAAAGAAAAAAAAAAGAAAAAGAAAATCAGACATCTGCTAAGTCTGTTTCAACTCCCTCCATCTTGGATTTCCACCTGCATGTTTTACTGTCTTCAGTGGAGTCAGGAGGGTTCAGGGATGGCTGAGGTTTTTGGATGTTGTCCTGTTGACAGCGCTTCGCTGTTGTGGTTGTGGCTGTTTTCTGGATCGGTGGAGATGTGGAAATGTGTCGAGGAGTCTGGTTTATTTAAATGCTTATCTGATTCAGCGAGCGTAAACCTCAGAGCCATGATTCACTGGATGAGTTATTGTGTCTAAATCATTGCTGTGGTTTATGATTGGAGATAAGGGAGGGGGAGTGGAGACTATGAGATAAGATAACTGTTTTTGGATGAGCTGTGGTCAGCTCACTGACAGGGCTTGTTTAGTTTAGTAGGTCATTTGTTATACCATGTTACCCTGCTTTTCGTTTACCCCGTTTATCTGTGTGACCTTTCAGCATGTTTGGGTCAATGGTCACGGCTCGTAGGTTAAACAGGAATTACATACGCATCTTCTATCATCCTTTAACTTGTATTGCATTTTTAGAGTAGCTTCTCCAGGATTGGTTTTGATGTACTCAATAAATAATTAATTTCAGTGAATATTGAGAAGTATTGATAATGTATTGATAATAAAGACCAAAACATATCTGAAATTCATCAGCTTTAGCGTATTTAAGAAAGTACACAGGTACAAATTTTAATGTTAACACAACAATGACAGACACAGAAATAAATAATGTACACACATAAATGAACATAAGCAAAAATAAAGTGATCATCTTATTAGGGTGACGAGGGCAAATGATCAGAGTGTTTGGCTTTGACCGAGTATCATCGCATGGGGACTCCACATTGGCAGGCACCCCTACGTCAACACCGTCAGTGTTGCTTAGGATTTGGTGTAGGTGGATGTTTTAAGGTCATGATGCAAACCTTGCAAAGGGAGCCGCTGTTCCCAGAATTCACCGGGAGAGTTCTGCTCACATAGATGGGGTGAGAGGCCCTGGTGGCCACAGATGAGTGTGCCTTGGGAGACATGTACAGACCCACGTGGAAAGCAACGGAGGCAAAAGGGCTTCCTTTAACAAGGTATGATAGAGTGTTTATGAGCCAAGGAGGTCTCATAACTGATTAAATGTGACCCATTGTGCCTTGGGCTATATCCGAGATACAGCCCGAATCACGTTAACACATGATAAAATATTGATTTTGGGTTTATTACTTAGATCAGTCCATTTAGTTGTTTTCTATATGTAGGTAACATGTAGGGTAGTAATATTACATATCGTTGTTAAATACCGTCAACGTGCATGAGTGGTAACACCAGAAAGAAGCCGCGGAAATCACTTGTGTGCAGGTGCTGCGAGCAATGGGTCATTGCCAGCCAATCCTGTCCCGTGATTTGCATCATGTGGTAGCAACATGCCGCTTTTGTTTACATATAATAGCTCAAGGCGCAATGGGAGTGATTTCCTGCAGATGGGTCACAAATGTGGTCACACTTCGGTTTTGTTCATGCAACCAACCTTGATATTTTTGTTTGTGCCTTCATGTGATTCGCATCTGATGTATTTACGTGAAACTGTTGAACATTTTATCTCAACACTTTTCTCATTGCTGTTGATAAAGTGTCACTATTGTTTTATCATCCAGGCATATGTGTGAATCAGTATGCATGCAATAGTAACTTTTTGTATTTTTAGCAGCACCTTTGAGTTGAAGTGAAAACTGTACCTCTAAAAACAAACTGAGTGTACATTTCACAAAAGAAGAAAAGCGGCCTGCAGCTCCTGCCGGTCCTGCGTGCGCATAAACACACACGCATCAAACACCGTGTCTCTCTGTCCATGTACGGCTAAAATATGTGAGGTGTGTTTTAGAGGTGAGTGATAATTTATCAGAAACACATGCTGAGCTATTCAGCGGCACACTCTGCTCTCAGTTTTTTTGCCTCATTTATTCCTTCGCACCTCTTTGCCCTCTCGCTTCTTTATCTGCACTGCTGCCAAACTCTAAAAGGATTCCTCTCTCTGCTTCTATCATCCCCCTTCTTCGGTTTCCCTCTGTCAGTCTGGGACTGCAAGGCCTGCATGGTAAGTCTATACTTCCACTTGCTGCGCACTGTCCAAGTGTTTGACCATAAAAAGAGCAAAACTTTATGTTCTGACGATCAGCAACCCGACAACACACCATTATGCAACACTGATTCTCCTCTTTAGCATTCTCCTCCTCCCTATCTCACCCTAAATCCCTCTTTTCCTCAAGCCCTGTCCTTAGTTATCTTCCTGGACATCCTTTCTCAATTTTAAAGTGATTTTAGGGATAAAATAGTAAAACACACCCGAGGGTCTGGACGGGTGATGCTTGGTTTTAAAAAAAAAATAAAAATAAAAATCCACATGCGATATTGGAGTACCAAAGTGGTCAGTGATCCTGTTTCGCCATCGCTGCCATGAGACTTTAAAGGCATGGAGGTGAAAGGCCATAAAAGTAGGTTGGATGCGAGATGATCGTTGGGATCAGGGAGACGGGTGATGAAGGATGCGTGAGTCGAGGTGGCAGCGGGGTTGTTTTTCACCACCTCTCCCTCGTCTGGCCTTCTCTCCGGTGCTCAGCAGGAATATTACACACCCCGTCTGCTGATCCACATATCACACATTCCTGTGTGAATAAAGAGACGGGGGGGGGAGACGGAAAAGGGAAGCAAAGACGAGGACAAGGAGAGAGAGATTTGACACAGATGGATGGGAATCAGCGGCGGAGAAAGAATGAGGCTGGCATGCTGTGCGCTGGAACACATAACTCAACCAAAAGAGCTACAAATCAAGCTCAAAACTGACACACTGGCTGATAAACAGGTGATACGATCTATCAGCCCAAGTTTGTATGCATGTACAGAGTGTGCTCATCCGCAGCCTGTTTTTAGTACAGAGTGTAATACGATTGTGTTTGTCCGCTGCTTGTATCTTTTGAGAGCTCTCTGTGCGCATGTATATTTAAATTGGCAGAGTTCCCTGGAGGCCCACTGCTGTGAGGAAATGAGGGCTGGTAGCTGGACGTATCCCCTCACGAATGAGGTCACTGATATGTACATATATACATAAGTGTGGACATACTCACATCTAAGGCTGAAAAAGTTAGCACAATAAAATGTATACTTCAGTCATGACAGAGGACATTTTTTTAATGACTTATTTTTATTAAAATCAGGAGTCTAAAGTTTGAATATAACTACATTACTTTGAACGTAGCACTTTATTTATCAAGGCACAAGGTAATACTTTTAATGCAACAATGAAAATCACCAATGTATAAAACTTCCAAAGGTGCATGGAGGTTACTCAGGGCGAAGCCGCCACGTTTTGATCTTGGGTGGTTCAAGAAGCCCAGGCCGAGGCCGACTTGGAAGACCTGTACAGAAGACATGAGGTAGACAGACGGAAAGTAGCATGCTTTATTATCAAGAGATAAGATAATGAGCCAGAGAGGGAACATGTTTGCAGTTAATCATGCAACCGAATTTTGTTTCTTTTTTTTTTTAATGTGCCTTTATAGCAGTTTGACCTGATGCTTTAAAGGAGCACTGTGACAGATATACTGTATGAGGCTTACTGACTGTCGGCCAGTGAGTTAAAGTTAAGTTGAACTGGAATTCAGCTGTCTCTAGGCCTCTAAGTCTTTAGCTTTTCAGTCACAGTGCTTGTATGTGTGCTGAAGTGGTGTTTCATTCCCATCCCCCTGTGTTCTCTCTGTTATTTATGTTTATCCATGGAGACGAGAGAATATATACCTTTTCAAACAGCTTTTCCCTCAACTAACGTTACTTGTCTCGCTCACCGTTGTCTGCCTCTCAGGTGAAAAGCTCACTACTGCCCCTAGAGGCCTGTGGCACTTCCGTTGTGTGACTGGATGTGCAGCATTTTCTTTTTGCAGCTCATTTCTGTTCATGCAACCCATTCATGTACATGCAGCTCATTTGTGTATATGCACGTCGTTTGCCCCCATCGGCCGCCGTAGGTGTTTTTATCTCAACAAATGCACATGAGACTAACAACTGATTTACCTTTGGGAAGAGCATGGGCTGTTTCTCCTGTTTCCAGTCCATATGCTAAGCTAAGCTAGCTGTCAGCTGTCACTTCATATTTGCTTTGCAGATATGAAAGTGGTGTCAGTCTTATCAACTCTAGTCCTTGTAGCACTGGAGTGTAACATCTGTTAGAACCCTATCAGGGAACAATCGAGCACTGGGATACTCAAGCTGTTGCGTGGCCATCAACCTCTAAAAATCTCATGAATTCATGAAACCCTATTATGCTGTCAGCGACTTCCCTTGTCATGTTTTTTAATTAGTTGGAAAAGGCTCGGCGTGAAAAATCAAAGTTCACTCCCCTCCTCTCGTTTCACGCCCGCGACCACCGCTGAACGGGATGGAAAATTCCACTCCGGTTCAAATTATTCATGAAGGAATTGCTCCTTATGGTCGGAGAGGAAAATTGCCTCTGGTATTTCATATGCACTTCCTGGAAATTACAGCGATGATGAAAGGCGGGGAAGGTAAGAGAAGTGAGATGAGCGATGAAGCGGGGATGTGGTGGAGGGAGAGATGAGTTCAGAAAGTGAAGAGGGCAGATAAAGGTGTTGTGGTATCACCATCCTCCCTGAACAGATAGCACATCAGAGATCAGAAGGGCATCGCTGGGAGTGACAGTGGTGCCGACCTGCAATCATTAAGAAATTTCATTAGAGATATTATATGTGGATGTTGGCGGAGTCAGAGAAAGACAACATAGACAGACAAAATAACGCTATGTGACCTGTGACCCCTCCTCTGTCTATGAGCACAGAGGCGCTGTCAGGAAAAGCAGCTCTGTGTGCGTCAGACCTTCACACAAAAAGCCTTCACTCACCTCGTCCACTCAGCTTATCTCCCCCTCTTACTAAATGATCCCATTTCCACAGGAAAAGAGGGAGACAGACAGAGAGAGACGTGAGGCGTGGTGACTCCCCTGAACCAACAAAACTTCAAACTCGCTAGGTGGGAGCGTTTCTTTATCTCATGCTGGGCGAACAATAACAGAAGAGTGGAAAATTAGAAATATAGATGGAAAAAAAATAGGAAATTTGGCAAAATGTGGAAACGAGTAGGTCTTAAGCAGATTATAAGAGTTCCATACATGCAGACATACACGGGTGGGTGGATGCCAGGGCTGCTGAGGAGTTAGGGATCACAAGGTTGTGTGGGAGGAATAATGAATGGATTGCACAAAACGAGTGATAATCTCATTCCGAGGGGGCAGGATTCACATTAACGTCTCCTGTTCACCTAGTAAATTCTAAAATCCCAGTAAAAGAAGCAGGATCACTGTCGAACAACTGGATTAAGGGACAGATGAGGGATTGATTTAGCTTTATGAAATCTGGGTTTCAAGCGTTACAAGCAATCCCTGAAATAGAGTGAAATATGAAAAGAAAATGAAAAACACACTACTTGTTGTCTGTTTGCAACATCCGAACGCTTTTAATTCTTGGCCTGGCCACTCGAAGCGGAATAAAGGCCATCACGCTCTCTTCCTATCTGGAACTTCCGTTTTCCTGTGTTCTAGGAAATGAAATACACATGTGTTATATTTATCCATCAGAGAGTGTCTATTAGAGTTATGAATTAAATATGGCTCAGAGATAAAATGTGCTATCCTGAGCATGCCTCGGGCTAAAATCTGGACAAACTTCCTCATTCTTCATTCATGAACTGGCATCAGATAGGACACACATCCACCTCTGACTAACTGATTAGGAAAAGGCCCTGTAGTTTTAGAGTGACTTTTCTAGAATGAACATGTTTATGACTAAGGACAACACCTTCTTTATTTTGACTGCTTCCACACCCACATATTCACAATCCCACGCGGCGCACACTTCACCGCTTCCCCTTCGCTTTGAGCTGTGACGTGGAGTCATATTAATAACAGGCTGTTAAACGCTCACACATTCACTCCATCCTGTCTTGACTTTGATCAGTCGATTTCACAGGCCCACATAAATAGAGGTGGTCTGACATGGCTCGGGTTACCAAACAGAGATGGCAGGTGAGACAAAATGCACCAGCTCTGCTTAGATCTCAGAGGGTCCACAAAGCCCTCTTGCCCTTTGTGGTTTCAGTTATAGCTGCTAGAATCAGTACTTTTTACAGCTGACGAGTGTTGCTAGAAATAGGACTGTCCTGATCACGTTTTTTGCCACTGATTTGAGAAACTTTATATGAAGTGACTGCTGTTGCCAAGTCCTAATCTGATACTATTTCACACACTTAAGAGTGCAATAAAATTAATGAAATCAACCCAGTGTGTGTATAGCTGTGAATAGCTCTACAGTGCATTAAGAAAAAAACGCATTCCTGCAACTGCTCCACATGCTTAAAACGATTTAGAAAACACTGTATTCTCAACGCACATCAAAACATATACTCTACATTAGTTGTAGAACTCAGTTGTCCCACCAGGTGCACCGCCAGCAAGGAGCATTGTGGGAGTTTAGCCAGCAACAGGCACCATAAAGACACATATGTGACATTTAATGTTCTCCAGCCAGAACAATTGTATTTTAATCAATATGTCCTGATGAAACGTATGGTTTCCCACTCTGGCGTATGACAGCAGATGTAAACAAAGAATTGGACTTAGAAAACAGCAGGTACCTGTGAGTTAAAAATGACGTGATTGGCCACAATCTTTGAGATTGGATTCGGACGTCTCTAGTTAAAAGTAAACATTTTTTAATACATATCAGTGTGGGATATTTGAAACCTTATTTGAGACAGTTTATAAAATATGGAAGTAACCTCTGGGTCTAAAAGGTGAAGACAGTACTCAACTGCATTACACCTGCATGCTTTCTAATGGCCATCAGAGGACGACAGCTCTGGTTGCAAACATAGACTGTATAAAAGATGGACGTAGCTTCCGTGATGTCACCCGTTGGTTTCTGCACTGAGAAAATGAAGCCAGGGTTTTGCTACTTCTTGGCTGACATCTTGGACTTTTGGAGCCAGTGACGCAAAAATCATTGGAGGGGGGCGGAACCATAGGAGCAGCGATTGGTCAGACGTATTGAGAGGCAGGCCCTCTCTTGCCCGCCCACATTTACCGCGTTCTGCTGGTTTCGCATCATCGCAGCCGACTGTCAATCAAACCAGCCACGCCCCTTGCCCCACAAAATTCTGACGATTTTTTAAAAATTCAGTATTGATTTATTTTCAGATTGGCCACCTGATCTCTGGANTCACACACTTAAGAGTGCAATAAAATTAATGAAATCAACCCAGTGTGTGTATAGCTGTGAATAGCTCTACAGTGCATTAAGAAAAAAACGCATTCATGCAACTGCTCCACATGCTTAAAAAGATTTTAAAAAACACTGTATTGTCGACACACATTAAAACATATACTCTACATTAGCTGTAGAGCCCAGTTGTCCCACCAGGTGCACCGCCAGCAAGGAGCATTATGGGAGTTTAGCTCGCAACAGGCACCATAAAGAGACATATGTGACATTTAATGTTCTCCAGCCAGAACAATTGTATTTTAATCAATATGTCCTGATGAAACTTATGGTTTCCCACTCTGGCATGAGACAACAGATGTAAACAAAGAATTGGACTTAGAAAACAGCAGGTACCTGTAAGTTAAAAATGACATTGGAAGTATGGAAGTAGCCTCTGGGTCTAAAAAGTGAAGGCAGTACTCATGTGCATTACACCTGCATGCTTTCTAATGGCCATCAGAGGACGACAGCTCTGGTTGCAAAAAGAAGTCTAAATGTCTAGAAGGCTATGAGGAAATGGCCCTACTTCTCACCTGATTTGTTACCTCAGTAAATCTCCTTCAATACAGCATGATCTTCGTTTTGTCAATCGTGGTCCCTTTTTGGAGTAAAACGCAAGATAATGTAGGATATTCAATAGGGTGTGACTACCTTGTGTGTTTAACAGGTCACTGTAGTATTGGCATGTGTAGTCTTTGTGTTCTCCATCAGATTCACGCCTGATCAAGATTTTCATGAGGAAAATATCAAACTCAAGTCTTCTAAATAGTCAAAAAACAAATGGATGAAGCCCCTTTGGCTATGTTCATTTTTAGTATCCAGCTCATGGATGACACATACACCCACATAACAGAAATAGTTCATGTAAGATATTCATTTTTGTTTGACTGACTTCAGTTTTATTTTAAATGGCTAATGTGATCATTGTTTCCTTGAACTTAAGCTGCTGGCGTTCCTTGCTATAAATAATTGTGGATGTTACACAGAAGTTTTAGGTTACAGTAATGGGTTTCTGCTGCACATGTCCACATACAGTCTATATCTAGGGTTTTGAAATGTAATACTCTTATCTTGTTTGTAATGTAAATGTATTTTTATCTGAGCAATATCTGGCAAAAGAGTTTTATTTAGGATTACTAAAGGAAACTTTTAGAGGTTACTCAAACATCCCCTTCTGATTTTTTATTTTTTAATCAACTATAATTTAAGCAACATGCATTTAAGTTCATGACAGATGAAATAGTCAAAATGCATTTGAGCCTAGTGGAAGAAATAGCTCAGTTTGCCAGCAGCTAGTTGCATAAGTGTGACCCCTGAAGTCTGATGTGTGATTACACCACAAATGTCGCGTCGTGATTGGGCCAGCATGAAACCAAGACAGACAGTTTTTATTTCTGACTCAGACATACTGTTACATTTACGCTAGATGTAGAAACTGTCTGCAACATAGAATCTAACTATAAATGAAGGAATCTCTTTGTTTCTGTCAGTTCCTCATCTTTTTTTGGCAACTGTCTGTCTGATCTACTTCAAACTTGGTGGATGTAGTGCTGGAGGTCAGTGCAGTCTTTATACACTGGACACCAGCAACAGTCAGACAGCTTATCTGATTCTGGAGAAATATAGAGCTGCTAGAGTATGACATTTTTGTCAGGAGTTGACCAAAAACAGGGCTAATGGTGTTAGATTTATGATGTGGCTTGACACACAAATTAAAATGTGTACTAGCATCGCTCCATGTCTGCTGCATGTCTAAAGAGGACACGTTTGCTAACACTAGGGTTGAACGATTTGGACAAAATATGTAATTACATTTTTTCTGACACATTTAATTTGTGGCATATATATATACATATTCAAATGTGATGGAGCATTTCCACACGAGACACCATCAACACTGAGACCGTCACACAAAGACGATGACATAAATGTGTAGAACCACTGACGTAACAGTGCATCTAACATATCTTGACAACTGTGCATCTGATCCACTTAACACTTGGTGAGCACATCACTGGGGACCTGAGGAAGCGCATTGTCAAGTTTGATGCAGATCTGAAGAACAAGTACCATTTTGGGTCCACAGCCAGGCCTTTGGCAGCCTGTAGGCGGGGCAATTGTTGCTAGGCAGCAACATCACAGGCAAATGGAGGATTTCATTTAATGATGTCACACTCTGACAACGGGCACCGCGCTAGTTGTTTTAATATTAATTTGAAATTAATTAATTGATCATCTAAAGCTAAAATGCTTGTTTTTGCTGCCTCCAGGTGGCTAAACTTGGATCAAAAGTCAATTAATGCAAGTGTAATATTTCCATACTTTTGACTTTGCCTCATTTGATGTAGCAGTTCTCATGACATCATTACTGATTTTGGGGACACCATGTTTTATGGTCTCAAATTGAGGGTTCATCATTAGAGGGGAGCAGGGTTTTTGAGGGATGAACCCAGATTAAAGTCATCACATGGCTCCGTGTTGGTGATGAGTTTGGATCCTCAGTTTGATTGCGGTGGCTAATAGGCTCATGACTCCAAGGCTGTCAGTGAAAAAAACCCTGATTGATTGGGAAAAGGGGAACCGCATGCTGTAAACACAATAAACCCAGAACCACCAGCTCGCTATCGCACAAGAACACAGAATATACATGCAGGCAGAATTACACACCCATACCCACAACGTGAGTCACATACACATGCACACGCATCAGGCATGCTACAGCCACACATGCAGAGATTGTACAAACACAAACATGGTTCCACTGCGTTCTTTGACAGTGGAGCGTCTCATAGTTGTTGGCAGGACTTGGATTCCCACAAACACCATCGCCCAAAGCGAGCCTCGTCCTGGCCTCCATCCGCATACCGTGAGGAGTCAAGAGGAGACAGATTGGAGCTCTGAAGAGTGTTTAAGAACCCTGACTCTGGTTGGACCGGGCCTCCATCCGCTTACAAAACACAAACAACAACACCAGTAAATCTGAAGAAATCAGAGTTGGCTTATGAAACAGGGTTCAATTGCAGTTCTCTGAGCTTTACACAGAGACAGAGAGACACAGAGGGAGGAGTGGTGGGTTCAGGAAATTATAATAAATGTGGCAGTAATTTAGATTCCTTATAGTGTTGTCAGATCCACCACAAAACACTTCCAGCTTCAGAGAAAATGCCTTTTACAACATTTAGATATTGTCAGTGTTTGTGAGAGTTGGACCAGAACAGGTCTCCCACTGATTTGTTATCACTGTTATTCATTGGTATCCAATCAGCTGTTACTGTTTCCTGGTTGAAGTTGATTTGATGATGTGGTAAGTCGCCCACGATATAACACCTTTTCATGCTATTTATCGAGCACAGGGCACAGTGCACTGAAACTGCAAGGCCACAACACGCCATCTAGTGGATGGTCTTGTAATTACATCAAGCAGCCAGCTTGTCACTGCTTAGGATCTGCTGGCAGAGTATGGATAAAGGAAGCTAATTAGTACAGGGGGGAAACTCAAATGTTCAATAAGATCTTGCAAACTAATGGGAGGCATGTTGTTCCAAGCCTTCCATTAAGACTAACAGGAAAACAAAGTCTGCATACTCAGCAGTGTCTGTTGAGTAGCTTGTAGCAGGCTGTATACATTTAGTGACTGTAAGGACGGGGAGAGAGAGCCAGAGCTGAAGGGAGATGTGTGTTGTGAAAGGCTGGAGAGGTTCCGGTAAAGAGTCCATTGTTATGACAGCTATCATTTGTGCCGTAAACAGTACGCTGTAATATCATCCACCTGACCCCCACTACAAGCATCCTGTCAAGCAGACTCTGTCCCCTGTCCCATCCACTCAACCCTCCACATCAGACGCTCCACTCAGACTCACTTCCACTCTCCCACCTGTCGGGCAGACACTCTGTCGCTCCCACTGCACAAACACATGACCAGTCAATGAGGTGAAAGTGTGGCCTTCCCTTCATGTTGGTGGGGTGCATGGGAAGGTCCTTCCAGGAACAATAGACTCATAGAGAGGGTTATTTATAGAGAGAGGGGACATGGTCCTGAGATGACCAATGAGTGCGATCGCATAGTTCCTGGCACCGTGACTAGATTTGATGGCTGTGCCAGGTGACTGTCGGGGGTACATCCTCTTTCTCTTTTCCCTTCCTTGATGGCCGACAGCTTCCTCCTCGAGTCTCTTTTAGTTTTTCCTGTCAAGGGGCTCTGTGAGTCACGCTTGATGTGTGGTTTGCTTACATCTGTAGCTGCCACATAAATCAGTTTGTTGTCTGGGATACTGCTTTGCCTGAATGTATGTGTGTCCATGAGTGTGTGGGATATTTCCGTGGTTCTTCACAGCTTACAAGCTTTATGCAGGGCTGGAATGGTCATGTGAAAGATGAAGTAGCAATATCTTATTTTTCTTCTATTTGGAAATAAAAGCTATTAAAATATTTAGTCTTTAAAGCTAAAGAGTCTTAAAGCCAATTCATGCTTTCCATATTCACATCCAGGAGAACACTTAGGACGTAAATTTCATCACCCACCCAAATCAAGGGACCCCCATGCAGACTTCCATCTGTAGCCCAACATTTGTGACCACACTAACTGTACACACTTCAAGCGCAATTGCTGTGCATGTGCCAGGAAAACAAGTGGTGGCATAAGGAAAGACTGTGTGAGATAGGGATGTTAACAATCAATTGTTGTTAATAATTTATCAGATTGAAAATATATTAACTGATAAGGCAGAAAACGAAGAAAATCCATGTCAGAAAATTTATTGTACATTAACTGTGGTACTGTCTTGTCAGTGTTTAAAACTGTAGCGTCACGAGGACACAGTCTCCAGGACAATGGCAGCTTTGTAGGCTTCTGTGACGTTCAATGGGTTCTGACCGGACCACATACAGCATATGTTAGGTGCACCCGACTTTCGTTTTTCAGTGTTCCTACAGCTCAGAAACACATGTACCTGCTTTTTCAAGTATCATAGTCACATAGTTGTTGACAAAAACAGCAATATCATCACATCATCCACACCTTCATAATTAAACGTTAAAAGAGTTGTGATTGAAGTAACTGACGACTGGACTTTGAAGGTGCTTTGTTTTGTACACCATTGATGATGTCCAGACACATTAGGAAATTCTAAACTCTCCAGTAATCCTGTGCTACGTCCACCCACTGTATCCGGCTCTTGGTGCTACAGCTTAATCTTAATCTGTTACATACCAATGTGTTGTACTGTGTTCTGTGTGTGTAGCAGGCCGACACGTACCTGTTATAGTTTGAATAGAACCATGAGTGCATTTGCTGTCCACTTTTAAAGCCCACATTGGTCTGCACACACCGACATGATTTGGCCCTTTGCTTTCTGCAGTGCAGAGGCTGAGATGAGCACACACACCTTCTGAGGTATGTGTTGGAAAGACAGTGTCATGTGTTGCATTTATTTAAGATTTTATTTTTTACATGCATCCAACTTATTGGTTTTCACTTTTACTTTCCAGAAGCCAGCTTATATACGATACTTTCTCTCTCAACCGCATACACTGATCAGCCACAGACGGCACTGATATCTGCAAAGTCAATATAGCAGGGTGCGCTTGTGGAAATATTTAAATCTCTAATTAATAATTAATGTCCTCTTGTCTGGCCAGATTTGCTCAGACTGGTCAGCAATTCTTAAATACCTGCTTATTCTATCCTCATTCCATTCACATTCTTGGTGTGCCATAGGCTACAGTTTGTTGAATCTGTATTAAAACTCATCGTATGACTCTAGAAAAACAAGAGTGGGAAGAAAGTTTTTGAAGGTTTAAAATAGGAAAGCTGGGAAAATATATCACTGAGTCAGGTGTCTTCATGGTCTGCCAGAGTTCAGACCAAACAGTTTCCATTTCTCTCAGACAGACAGACAGACAGACTGAGAGGGTGGGGCAAGAGAGCGAGCTTTATGATTTCTGACCGAGGGCCTCCAGGAGAGAGTATTGGGTCACACCACATGGTCATCTGCTGTATTTCACTCAGCACTTACTTTCTGCCAGTGTCATATGTACAGTAGTGCAGCAGAGTGTAGAGTACCAGAAACATGAGGGTCTTAGCAACAACTGCCTGAGCGCGATCTAAGGTAAGAGGATGAATCAGAGTCTCCAAGACATGAAGACTGCGGTGAGGTTCACATGATCAGTGTCCTAATGGGGGATACTGAGGTGGGTGGTCATTTTGTGGGTGTGTGGTATGTCCCTATGTTTACTACCAGGAACATAACTCCACTGGGGATAAACCACAGTGTCTCTTGGGCTCCAACCACAGTACCCCAGACTATTCAAACCACATTCCAGCTGATTTACTGCCACTTTATATCAGTGTGTCCAAGTATTTATACAATATTTATGCAAATGTCTGCACGTGGGCGTGTGTATATACTATGGAAGTGCATTATGCACTTATCTTAATGTTGTTGACTTTGCTATTGTTCCGCAGGATTCCTGTGCAGCCTCAAACCACTTGCAACACTGCTTTCTTGTTTGTTTGTTGTAGTTTTCTGACAAATGTCCTTTGCAGATGTCCCAGATCATTGTCTACTTAATGCTGTGGACAGTTCTCAGCGCAGATGCTAAAAATTTTCTCCACTCGCCTGGTCTTGAATGGCCTCTGGATCCGGGAGGCCCAGGGCTTCTTCAGTGTTTGGGTTATGTTTCTGCACCCCAGAGCACGGACCATTTGGAGAGCACCTGATATGGTCATATTAGTCTCCAAGTCCTGGTCTCCAAACCCTGAGTCGTTCAAATGAATTGTGTTGTGGTGACGCTTCAAATGTTCAAAAATTCACTATGGAAGATTTTTAGTGGTTTAACACTCATGTTTGTCTTGCACCAAAATAATTTTTACAGAAAAAGTTTCTTTGAATCTCTGACCACCATCTCAGAGCATAAACAAGCGTGTGTTTATTCAACCAAAACATCCTGAATCCTCTGAGAGGACCTACATGCTTCAGCACATGTGTGTTGGTGATCTGTGTGTATGTGTATATGGGCTGCTCTGCTTTCTGTTTTTGTGGTGTCTTTTTTTTTTTGCTTGGTCCAGAGGGGTTTTCCTAGAAGTGTGGACCTCCCTAAAGGAGTCAAAGATCGAGTCCTGAGAGAGAAGCAGAGAGGTGAAAGAGGGACAGAGAGAGTAGGACAGAGATTAAATAAACAGAGGTGATGATGGCTGGCTGTCATAACCACCAGTCTAATCGCTCAGCTTTATGGGGGCAACGTTGTGGTGAGCACCAAGACGTGCATCTGATAGCAGAGAGTGCGGATGGACGGGTTTTAAGTGATGGTGTGTAAGAGATCAGGAAGGGAGGAAAGTGGTTTGTGTGCAAGTTAACGAAGCGAAGCGTAGCTGTTAATGATGTGCCGTTTGACAAAATGCCAACAGATATGAATGCTACATGACTATCTCAGAGAGGGACCCCATCCCACGAACAGCTTGTGCACAAAGCATCAGCTGCAGATTGCACTGACACCTTGTGATGAATGTTTTGCAGACATGAATTCTGCATACCTTTCTTCACAGCAGCGTGCCCCGCAGATCTCTGAGGTGAATTTGATTAGTCAACGTTGGGCCCCCTGAAAGAGTTTGCCTTAAAAAAAAACCAAAGAGAGGAAGGGAGCACTTGAAATAAATCTTTTTTTATGGCCATAAACTCTTAACCAAGCTGTCAGTTCCGATAATACAAAACTCAAACACACAACTAACTTCACCTCCCACTCTAGAAGTTAGTTTCTGTATGATGTCTGTTATAGCTGTTTTGTTTTCATTTTAGTAGACTTGATCAACAGCTTTACTTTAAAAAAAAAAGCAATGAGTAATTTCCATCTCCTGTGACACTGTCCAGTCTGTATGATAGCAGTAAGAAAACTTGCACCAGCAGCTGGGACTGCACATGTTACGCTACAGTGAGTCAACACGAGGATGCATTTTTTCTGGATGAAACAGCCATGAAACTATGCTCAAGCCGTCAGATAAAATGAGGCCCAATACTTACCCAGTTCAACATATTTTTTTTTATACTTTCAGGTTTGTTTTTGGTTCTCCTATAGTTTGCTGGCTCTTACTTATCAGTCATACATAAAGGAATCTCTGTGTATATGTCTGCCAGTACTTTGCATATCGCCATATATTTGACCTGCTTCAAACTTGGCAGAAGTTGACTTGCTAGGAATCTAAAGACGCCCAGTATCAAGTTTGAAGTCATTTGGATCAGCAGTGGCCATTTGTGGGGTCTCTTTAGGGATCTTCAGCCTGTCATGTGCATCTCAAATGACAAAAACTATCGTTGGTGGTCCAATAGCTGGTACACCACCGTGTCATTTTTGCAGCAGACTAATGGCTGCATTAGGTAGGGTACAGTACTTCATGTTATAACTTAGAATGGACAAGGTGCTCACTGACTGACTTACGTTGACTTGTTGTAATGTTAGATATCACTGGTTAGCTTTCCAACCACGTTTCCAACTAAACTGCCCCACTGTAACTGTAGCTTAAAAGCATCCTCCACCTTAGCATGCTAACATACTAACATGAGCCTTTTTTCTATTTGCACCAACTTGTGGGCCATTTGACAACATTCCACACCTTTGCTTGTGCTCCAACTGCAAGAGCCATGGATATGTGTAACCTTTTTCATGACAATAGGCTTTTACCACAGGAGCCATTCTGACAAATCATAAAAGCGCAGGTGATCTACTAACATTGACGATGGCTCTGTTCCATTAAGTTGCCCTGAAAACCTCTCCAGAGAGTCAACATATCAAACTCTGGAAGTTGCTCACCTGAATGGCACAGCTATAATTAATGACATTAATTGTACATGTGCTTTTTCTTCTTTGGAACTGACCAACTTGTGCAAAGTCTAGCGATCCTGGTTCTAACCCTCCATGATCTACAGTTCACTTCACAGTACAAGTTGTTGAATTACACATAGATCAACACAATTGTCTTCATGCTACATGCAAAATAATCACCACTGATCGTTTTCTATATCACAACTACACTCTCACTCTTATCTCGTTGCTAACATTTACAGCTTCCCAAATCCGGCGTTAAGTGTGCTGTTTTATGTGGAAAGGACTGTACCACAGTCTCTCTGGTAACATAACACACCAGTGATCCCAAACTGAGACAAGAATTATTGGACTGTGAATGAACCACTTGGTGCAAATGACGCTCAATTTCACAACTTTTTGGCAAAAAGAAAAAGTCAAATTCAAAGTACGAAAATGGAAAACGCCTGAGTCGACTCCATTAGAGGTAACATGTTAGCCTGAACGAGGTGCTCTTGTTCAGTTTTTCTGTCTTTGTTCTTTTTGGGCACGCTAACAAGAGGTAACTGCAATCAGCTGTAAAATATAAAACCAATGTACCATGGCCGCGAGCGCATATGTGTGTGTATCTGTGTGTTCTTGAAATCAAGAGCAGGGACGTGCTCCACACTTTTGGCTGCGAGCTATATATTGTTTCAATTGTGTCGGGAAGTCTTTAATTCAAACCAGGGACTGAAATAATACAGACGCACTTAGCGGGACAAGCACACACACACAGTTGGAAACTTACAAATAACTTTGGAGCAACATGTTCCTGCCAAAGAGTGCAAGATGCATAAAGTAGTGAGCAACACAAACTCTCCCATTTATCTTTGACTCATCCTGTGTGATTCACAGCTCACCATTCACATGACTCCATCTGCTCTTGTTTAATGGACACGGAAGCATTTGCATCAGGAGGAGCTGCTGAAATAAAAAGAACAAATGTTGGATGTGCTTCTGACGCTGGTAAAATCTGCAGTAATTGAGTCTCTGTAGGGGTGAAGGTAGAAGGGAGTGTGGGTGACTGTAGGGGGGATAGAGGCCTCTTGAACAATAAATAGAACCAATTTTACATTTGATTTTTGTTTTTTTTATCTTCATGGCAGCGATGCTTCTTTCAGTGAAACCATGTGGGTGGTTTCCAAACACTGTAACCCTTTTATGGCTCCTTGGGCAAGTTTGAATGAATGAATCATGAATGAACTAAATGAGTGAATGGATGAGCTAAATTGCATACATCCTTGCATTATGCATCATGCTTTTTTGTATCATGGCACTGAAATGGACAATTCCACGATGGATTACGCCTCACACAATTGTACCACTCAATATGGCCTGCTGTTATCAAAGCAGACAATTTTTTTAAAGTGAATAATTACAAATAATCTCTAATTTTTGGTCATCAAGTTTTGCACAACCAAGTCTGGAGTCATTCCAATGAGAGGTGGCCTCAATTTTGGGGTCTTTGGTGGTTCGCAGTGGGCATTTGACTGCAGACAAACAGACATTGCCTGAACTACAACAATATATTAAGATTAGGAAATGGTTGTAGTCAAAGAAAGTCACTTTTGTTTTCAACTGAAAACCAAAAGCAGTCTCCCCTTTTCTCCAGTGTATTGTTGTCCCATCTGTCCACCCTGACCTCCTCCCTACACCAACCTTGTGGCTTCATAACTACATAATTTTATGTCCTCCTTTCTCTAATTATTACAGCCAATCGATAGTGCGGTCAAAATGAAACCTAACTATGGATTGTCATGTTCCGCTTGCACAACCTATGGGAGGGCAGTCTCACAAGGACATATGCTGGATTTATTAGAAGCAGAAATTTCAATTTCATTCTTACTTTAAGCAATTGACAAACAACATTTTTGATAAAAACCAAAATTGAATTTTCTTCTTTTTCTTTTCTTTCTGGACCACATGTCTTTGTGTCCCATGAGTAATCTCTTGCACGGTCTATCATTCATACTCTGTTTGACTCAGCATTCTTCACAGGGTTCCAATACCAAATATCCGGTCATAGCTATAGTTGGAACAAATTTATTTACTGTAACTCTAGCCTTTCGCAAGATTGTTTTCTCTCATTTTACTGTCAGCAAACGAGCATGTACGATTAACTTGACGTAAGGTCAACACTTGAAAATGAGAACCATTTGGATTCACATTGTAGTTTTGAATTTTTCTTCTGGATGAACACCGTGAAGAAGGAATTATGGAGCTGGGAGGAGGATGTTTCAGGTGAAAATGTATATAGAGAAAGGAAGGCTTGGATCAGCTATTGGCCGCAGATGGAGACGAATGGAGGGGGGGTGGATGGATGAGGTGAAGAGACAGAAAACAGAGATCTTTGAGCAATGTGGGCTTTCTGCCATGTTGATGTAAAGGTAAAGTACCGATCTGTGGGAACGGGAGTTGCCAAGGCTTCTGAGCCCACAGAGGCCCAGCATGTTTCTCAGCCAGAGGCACTGGATCCAGGCATGTAGTAGTATCCCTCTCTGAAACATATGGTGGCAATCTTTACAGAACATTGGGGTGCAGAGAGGGAGAGACGGGGCGAAATAGAAGTTTCAGAGCAGAAAAAGAAGGAGGTTTAGGGGGTAAAAGGATATTAAGGGGGTACATAGAGGAGAAAATGTAAAAAGGGGGTGAAGGTAATTCACTTCCAAGAAGCAGGAGTCTGTTTTCTATCCAGAAAGGATAAAAAAATAAAATAAAATAAAAAATGCAATTGCAGTTTTAAGATGAGCTCTATAGAAAAAAAATCTCTTAAATTATCTAAAGTGAAAATCGCCCATGTGAATGTCTCGATTCCTGCTCTTTATTGGATCGGGATACTCATGCTTTTTCAAATTTCATTCTCAAATAAAACTTTACACTTAAGCAGATCTGCAATCCGAATAACAACATTACCAACATTGCGGGGTTTCATGACATCGTTTAAGTTGCAGCGAGGGTCTCAGCTGGAGCCACTCTCCCCGACACACCCAGCGCTGGTTGGCTCGCACACATGAAAACAGTCATCAAGCTGTCACATTAGCGAGCGTACAGCGTAGTTTAGCCCACATTAATTAGGTGATGTAATGTACAGCACAGGAACCTCAAGCCTTGAACCATTAAGTCGCACTTAAAGTATTCAGAATATATAATTTGATGCCATTCATCTTCCTCCATTTGGCTCCGCTTTGTGGTCAAAGGTCACACGGTTTCTCTTTAAGGGTAAAGCTAAAAAAATCAACGTGAGCCAATTAACTGCTGATTTGTGTCTCCAGTTTAATCAATAAAACAGGATAGAAGCGATAGGCCGGAACACTGGCCTTACATGTGAACTAACACTGTAAAATAACATGACATAGTGCCGTTACATGCAGCTACGTAGGTCTTACACTATGTGATGTTTTGCAACCTAACTTGGAATCCATTTTGCTGTTACATAGGTTAAACTGCTCATATACTTTATGGCAGAGCTGCAGACTGACGCTGTAAGAATCACGTCTCTCTCGAAAGGCTGTAAAAACATGAAGCAAAATCCTGGTCTGGGTTCTGTCTGCGTCTGTGTTCCCGGCGAGCTGCGACAACATGCAGATCAAAGCCCAACACTCCTGGGAGGAGGATTTGTTGCTGTGCTGTGGTTTGGCTGTTTCGGTTTGATGTCGGAGAGTGAGGGAACGGCCAGGTAGGAAGCCAGAGTTGGGTGGGAGGGTGTGTGTGTGTGTGTGTGTAGGGGAGAAAATTTTGTGGTACAAACTCAAGATGACACGAGTTCACGAGTTCACCTTATGCTGAAAAATCACTGTTGACTTTTCAGATATGCTGAAAATGTCCAACATTATGCTAATGCCGCCGGGTTCAGGAACGGGTTGCGCCTCTCGGAACAACTTACACATCACAAAACACACTGACAGGGTGAAAGCAGAGCCGGATTACCAGCTGCCCGGAGACCCATTCCCTCGTGGGCTCCAAAAGCCCCAGATTTACTTCACATCATTTGGGTATTTGTATTGTGATTAATTGCACATTTGTCTTAAATTCCCACCACAGAAGTAGAATATCAGCAGCTGTTTTCATTTACGTCGTGGTGATTTGTTGTCAAAGTTGTTATTTTATCAAACTGTTTTAATTTTGCCTGTATGTCAAGTGATTAACACGCCTCCACAGGCCATAATTCTTTAATGACTGATTGATGTTTGCTTTGATGATCTGGATATTTGAAAGGTCAGAAAATAGCGACAAATCCCAAGCTAGTGTATCGTAATGACTTTCATTGTTTGATCAGCATTCCGAAAAAAATAAGAGATGTTGAGTTCACTACGTTCAATAGCATCCCAACAACACATTTAAGACTTTTGAGTTTAATCAGTAATGTCATAGGGTGACACTCACCACTTAAAGAATCCTAAACAAAACTTTCTCTACTTTTCTATTGTTTTTTAAAGATGTGTCTGTTTTATAATGTCTTATTGCGATTGCACAGCCTTAAGAAACCTGCTTGCATTTCACTGCACATACTGTGTAAGCATGTCCATCCATCCATTATCTATACACCATTAATTCTCACTAGGGTCGCGGGGGGGCTGGAGTCTATCCCAGCTGACTTAGGGCGAAGACAGGGGACACCCTGGACAGGTCACCAGTCTATCACAGGGCTACACTTAGAGACAGACAACCAAGCACACTCACATTCACACCTACGGACAATTTAGGATCACCAATTAACCTCAGCATGTTTTTGGACTTGTTAAAAAAGTTAGTCTGGAGTCCTGTGTGGACTTCTGTGTGGCGCGAGTGTTCTTTGGTAAATGGCTACGTATGCAGTGACGTATGGCGTGGCTCTAACTTGGCTCCTTGGAAAAGCAACCAGTTCTTAGATTGAAACCAACTAAGCACTGGCCCTAGCACCAGCACAGAGCTAGCACCTGTTTTTTCTTGGTAGAAAAGGGGTATGAGAGGCTTGCTGTCATTCCATTAGCTAATGCTTTGTTCTCACTGACCGACACATCTCAAGCAGAGACACAATCTGTAAACACTGAACAAGAGGTACAGTCATTGTCACAAATCAAGAATTTGGCTTCCTTCACAGCGTCTGAGGCTACACTAACAGCTAATGCTTTATAGTAAGGGAGACATATGAATATCTGCCGACTAAATCGTTACCAAACAATTTCTTCACCAATATGTTTGCAAAGGTGTGTAATAACATGTTTTAAAATGTTGAAGCCCTGAAAAAACCTGCTATAGTTAGGGCACAGATAAATGATTGGCCTTAAGTAACTCATGAGGGTCAAATCAGGGTTGTTTCACGATTCTGCTGTTAGCATTTATATTTCACCACAAACACCCCATTGTTGAAAAAGGCCACACTCACGTTACATTTACATTCACAGTAGCTTTTATTTCACATACTTATAAAACACTCAGAGCTATTTCTCATTCACAGTGTCAGAAGCTTCAAGAGTCATTGTCTATGTCTTCTTTAGACTCAACAACATCATGACAGCAGTTTCTGTATGTGATGCCTTTACAGACTCCACAGGCTGAGATGCTCGTGACCCCATTCTTCTTACAGCTGCAATCTCCATGACAATTACAGCTTGTGAACTCAGTAGCTCCTCAGGAGCCATGGGGTCTAGTGTTGGAACTGGCTCATACCCATGCACACCTAATGTTCATCCATAGCCACTGGGCTTCAGAGACCTGCTCTGTAGAAGGATCCAGTCCAGGTCTGCAGGTAGGCTCAGAGGGAATGCTGTGCAGCTGCACTCTGTGATAGAGGTAGAGTCTCTGGTTTGATCACTCCTGCTGCCGCCTTCCTTGAGAACATGTTGTACCAAGTGTTTTCAAGGAACAACTCTATTTGACAAGTAATAATGATAACACTGCTATTGCTTTGACAAATAATAATAATAATAACAACAATGATAATAATAATCATCATCATTATTGTCATCATAGTAAAAATACTGTGATTTTCCAGTACATTTATCACGGACCAGATACTAAATTGGGTGAAATTTGGTACAACATGTTCTCAAGGAAGGCGGCAGCAGGAGTGATCAAACCAGAGACTCTACCTCTAACACAGAGTGCAGCTGCACAGCATTCACTCTGAGCCTACCTGCAGACCTGGACTGGATCCTTCTACAGAGCAGGTCTCTGAAGCCCAGTGACTATGGATGGACATTAGGTGTGCATGGGTATGAGCCAGTTCCATTCAGTATTATATAAGTACGTGAAATATAAGCTACTGTGAATGTAAATGTAAAAGTGATTTGACTTAAGGCCGATTTTTAAAAAAAATCTATTTTGCAACAATTGTTTATCAGTACCCTAAATTGAGCAGGTTTTTTTCAGGGTTTCTCATGGGAGTTGAACTTCAACATTTTAAAACATGTTATTACACACCTTTACAAACATATTGGTGAAGAAGTTGTTTGGTAACGATTTAGTTGGTAGATTTGTGAAATACCTCATGAAATGGCCTTACTATTAAGACAGTGGTCCCCAACCACCAGGCCACGAACCGGTACCGGGCTGTGGGTCATTTAGTACCGGACCACGGAGAAAGAATAAAAATGTTTTATTGGTTTATTTTATTTCTGAAAGACTCTCCAGAGTGTTTCATTTTTAAAAAATGACTCGCTCATCTTCCCGTCACTTCTGCCTGCGCTTGTTTCCCGCACTTGACTCTTTCACTTTTCTTGACCGGCTGTTGAACAAAGCCCTCAGTCTAACCGCTGCCGAAATGAATAAGAAAGCAAACTTCCCTGGCGAGCTTCTTTGAAAAGAGGGAGAGATTCGATTCTGAGGCAGAAGAAAAAGTAAATATTTAGCAATAAAAAGTAATTTTATCTGTTTATGACACTTTTTTTTTCCCCTTGGGCTTTTTTAGCCTTTATTATAGTTGAAAGTGGAGAGAGACAGGAAATATGGGGAGAAAAGTGGGGGAAGGACCTGCAGTCCATGGTCATGACCCAGACTCGAACCCACGATCTCTGCATTGGGGACTACAACCCCTGTTCATGGATCACCTGCTCAGCCAATTAAGCTATTGGGACACCTTTTAAATACAAAAAAAAGTTTTTCACTTATTATGTGCACAATGACTGGTCCATATAAAATTGTCTTGCTTGAAACCGGTCCATGGTGCAAAAAAGGTTGGTAACCGCTGCTTTATGATATGGCAGGAGAGCGTCACAGCGTTGTGTGATGCTAGGATGATCATTGCCTCTATTCTTATTCTGACCTATTCAGTTGTAGCTATCCTTAATAATAAAGTATTGTAATTATGAATGACTGCTACCACATGCTATTTTAAAATAATGTTTAAAGTATATTCATTCCTCATATTGGATCTTGCTTGAATACCAATAATCTCCAGCGCTATCAGCTCCTGGTGTCCTGATGACCATAGAAATTGCACTCATGGCTCTCTCCATATTCATTTTCTTGGTCTTGTAAGCCTCACAAAAACTGCCTGTCAATAAATCAAAATCAGCCATTATGCTTTTCCTCTCATCAGGTTAAATTAACTTTCAAATACCATTACAATATTAGTCTTGTTTGCTTTCTGTGGCTGTCCTGACTAGATTAAACTTGTTGTACTTTCCCCAGGATGGATGTCATCTTTCTAGGTCAGCTGAAAATAATAACATTGAATGCTGACATTGACGTACAACGTGCTGCACAACCAGCTGATTCTTTCATTATAAACGCATGTGGAGAGCAGTGTAGTGGTTTACCACACGCACATACACAGCAATAGCAGAGATCCAGCTCCTTTATCCGCCTCTGAGCTGCTGTGTAATCAGGCCTCCCAGGCAGAGGCTTTTTGGATGGGAAGAAGACCAACGCTGTTTGGAGAAACAGGATCAGAAAGAAGCTTCCAAGAGATGTCCTTGGGGATCAGGGCTGGGGGTCTTCGGAGGGGGTGTCCACCTGTACATATGTCAGAGGCAAAAAAAAAAAAAGAAAACGGCTGTCCCTGAGTTATTAAGTGATTTCTGGGTGAACCAAAGGAGGAAATTGCCTCCAGGATCCAGCAAAGTTTTTTTTTTCTTCACTTTTGTGTGTGTGTGTGTGTGTGTGTGTGTGTGTGGCATATTACCAAGCGCTCCACTGAAAGGCAGCCTCGCTCACTTTCTCTTTTTCGTCTCTTGTTTCCCTCACGGTCCTGACACGCTCAATAGTCCAGGCAGCAGGGTCTCCTCCAAAGCTCTGACTCCATCCAAGAGGAATGCGTGAGCTGGATGCTCTTAGACACACACACAAGCACACAAAAGCAACCGCACATGCATGCACCCCAACATGACTGGATTAAGGCAATAGCATGCAGGCATATTCACACAGCTGCCTTTGGAGGTAAGATATCTGGCAGCAGCAGGTGGTTTGACAACATTTACTGGAACCACCGACAATCCCTCACCAAGGCCACGTCACTGGATAACTTGTGTCACCAATGTTTGCGAAAATTAATTGGTTCTCAGAAAAGCAGCCGACACAGTTTGACTCTTTCAGTGCAACCTCCGGGGCCTTGATTCACACCTACGGGAAATTTTAGAGTCTCCAATTCTCTAAACCTGCATGTGGGAGGAAATCGGAGTACCCAAAGGAAACCCACGCAGACATGAGGAGAACATGTAAACTCCACACAGAAAGGCCAAGTGGGGCCCGGCAGTGATCTACTGTGGGTCTGTCGATACATTCAACCTGTAGCAGACTTATAATCCATCCATACTGCACTCAGCCTGTCACCTATCGCATGCAAGGTTTGGTTCCAGCCCCTCTGGTGACCCTGAACACGATCAGTTTGTGGGTATTAAATAATGGATGGATGGATGGATGGATGGGCTCAAGTCTGATGCACGGCACAGACTTGGTGACATATGTGATGCCTGAGTTGAAATCGATCCACTTGCTGGATTCAGACTCAGATCGTTTCATGCCAAAAGAATTTCAGCATGACTTCACTTGGCTTCACTGTGATCTTTGGCTTCTTTGTCCCTCCCTTCATAATTGTGGAAAACTGGGTCATGGACTTCTCACCTTTCTGTGTTTTTAGCACATTTATTTGCACTTGTTGTTTGCATTCGGCCTTTTTGAACTGCACTGCAGGGTTTTCCACAAGGATGTGGGAAAACAAAGCCACCTGGAGGGGTCCACAGGCATGGACTGCCTGGAGAAAGACCCTGGCACGTTTTAATGCCAGTATTCCATCCCATGCAATGATCTTAATTATTGCACATTTTAATGAGTTTACCTACCTGACTGTACAACATGGAATAAACTATTATGAAGTAGAATTAGGCCTCTTGTGCATTTTGGCTCACACATCATGTAAATAGGTAATATTATTTATAACCACACCTATTCCTGGCTGATTAAAACTTTTGTCATTAGGAATCATTACATCCTATTTATTATTTCTTGCTAATTATTGACAGCATCACCGTAAAGTTTGTCAAGACAATTATGCTTAATGTAGTTTACTCAAATCATAATTGCACTCATATTCCAAGAAAATAAACATATAGTACGGTTGAGCATGTTTTTATCCCTTATATCTTGCCTATGTGTTGGTTTTAAATTAAATAATTTACAAAATAGGCCAAAAATAACAAAGCATGTCACTCACTTGTCATCTGCTGCTGCTAAAGGCGCAGATTAAACAAAGATCATTCATTCATTAGTTCATCCATTAATCCCCAAAATGTTAATGTGTTACATCTGAAAAATAAATATGTGGAGGCAGGCCTCATACAGACAGAAAGATGTGTTTCTCCATCATCTTTGCGGTTTTTAGGAAGCGGAGGCTAGTGTGGTCATAAAACCTGCACACAACGAATCATGACTTCTTAATCAAAACTGTTTTACTGAATCAAAAGTTAATATAATAAAATAGCTGGCTGAACTTAAATGAGTAGTCGGCTGTTTGGCTGGCAGCCGGAGAGTATGGAAACCTCTGGTACTGTGCTTGTAAATGTGCCTAAGAGGGAAAATGCTGTTTCATGGCAACTCCTCACTGCCAATGTTCTACTAGTGAGCCATATACTTAGCTTTGATGCTGAAGTTGAATATACAGTATGAACTTTGCGTCAGTTTCTCGTCTCTCTCTTCATATTCACCAGAAAGGATATGACTTAGATCACACACTGAAAAACACTGCCATACACTGTTAGTGTTGCTGTTTCTTTCCCAAACTAAATATGGTTCATTTCAGTGTTAAGCCCTTTTCAGATGTGCACTCTTTTCTAATGATCTGGCGTTATATGAGCATGTTGGCTTTATGTCTGAATGAGTACCGTGGTCACTTACCCTAACGATGAAACACCTTCCTGGTTCACTTTGACACGTGCTGAAGTTCAGTTTTTGATTTCAGCTGTTTGCAAGAGTCTTTCCTTTAAGACTGATGAGACCAAAATTTTGCTTTTTGTCCATCAGAGTAGATGCTATGTTTGGCACTGGACAATGTACATCATCACAAACACACCATCTACACCATGAAGCATGGTGGTGGAAGCATCATGAGGCCTTGGAGGGTTTGTAAAAGTAGAGCATAAAAAGAGTGCAGTCAAGTACAGGGCATCCATGGAGGACAACCTGATATAGTCTGCAAGAGAACTGAGATTTGGAATAAGATTTGTTTTCCAGCAAGACAATGACCTGAAGCATACAGCCAAAACGACACAAAAATGGTTTAAAGATGGAAAAAAAGGGAATGTTTTGGAGTGACCGAGTCAGAGCCCAGAACTCAATTTAATTGAGAATTTTTGGCAGGACTTGAAAATGGTTGTTCACTCATGATTCCCATGCAACCTGACAGTTTGGCAAAGAAGAACGGGGTAAAATTGCAGTGTCCAGATGTGCAAGTCTGATTGAGATCTATCCACACAGGCTCAATGCTGGAATTTTGGTCAAAGGTGCATCCCTTAACTTGTGACTTTAAGGGAATAAATAGTTATATAATCACTTATTTTTCATTAACTAGCATTACTTTGTGGCAATCTGTAGCAATGGAAAGGGGAAAACTTCAAAAGGGGGTGGAACACTTCTTGCGGGTAATGTAATGGGAGAACACATCTACCTGTAGGTCTGACATCCTATACACGGCATCTCTAAGCCAAAAAACCTCTCAGTTTTCTCCTACATATGTTCGGCCTCTCCCCTCCTTAAAAATAGACCCCACCAAGTTTGGCGCTGCAGCGGTTAACCACACTGCAGCATGCATTATCCTCTTTCACTCAATGAGCAAAGAGACAGGTGTGCAGCGATACCACGCGTAGTATCCGCTGCTTGTACCTGGCAGCGCTGAGGGCCAACAGGATTGGAAGGAGTCGTTGTCACTATCATTTATAGTGACCGCGTTTGAGGATCAAAGCATTGCCCGCGTTGTTGAACCTCAGCCCAGAAGTAAGAGGAGAAGGTGTGCATGCCTGGCACACGAAAGCCCAGACTATCCTGGAGCTGTACTGTCTCTGCTTACTGCTGTCACAATCAATCCACCTGAATGCGACACTGCGCAGGCCACAGCAGTTTTAAAATGAGTCTCTGAAAACTAAACACTGATTCATTGATGTGTTTGTGAGTTGCGTCGCAAAAGCGCTTTCATGATGCATCAGTTCAAAGCAGTTAGATTTTTTTTTCATGGGGTGACTCAGAGGAGTTGAAGTCTTTGCTTCTCCCGGGTGTGACCTCGCATCTCTTTCAGGCGCACATTGTTGCCATTACGCTCATGACACAGAGGGAGCAGATGAGGGGAATGGGTGTGTCCGATACTCTTCATTACGCATGCATGGACCCTGGATTCCCCTCAGTGACGGTGGATTTGTGATTATTGGTGATGACCCACTTCCACCCGGGTCAGGATGAGGTTTGTCCGCTGAGCTGTCTAAAGCTCCCCTGGGAGAGCGATCCAAGAAGGGCTCGGATTGAGGACGAGAATGCCTTTCTCGAATTTGCTCGCCTGCAGACGGAACTGACTGACATGCCGCTGCTGGCTACAACAGCTGAGCTTGCTGTACTGGTCAAGCATGAGTGTGTGTGTGTGTGTGTGTGTGTGTGTGTGTGTCTGCACCTGTCAATAAACGCAGGAAGCAACATGAGTGGACCTTGCTGGTGTGGGAGTCAGAGTGGCGTCTGCTGAAAATGAGCTTACCTTGCATCCTCATTTAAACCTCATAAATATATAGTAGGCCTTTAAATACTAATTCAGCCCATTAGTCTTTCTATGGGGCATCAATAAATCCTTTACATCATCTTGGATTAATCAGCGCTAATACCATCCACGTTGTGTTAACATTAATGTGTCTGGCATGGGTGCTTCTGCATATTGTTGCATTTGTAACATAGTTCCAAGAAGAGAACTTTGAATCCCTTAAATGATGTGTGGTTTCGCTGATTTGAGAAATGACTTATGTACGAATATGTTTCTGATCTGCCATCTGGCATCAATGAATTGAATAGGTTAAGGAATACTAATATGTTTTCGAAGGTTTCTGGGTCCACATGAAATGCCACAAGTAATAAATGTTTTACAAATAGGAACAATATAGGGACATATCTAAACCATATTTAAGCTGTTTAGCAACAATTTTTGTTGCATTTCTCTGGCATCATATAAATATTAGAGCGGTTCATACAAGGTAGCACCAGGAGGCAACCGCCAGGGCAGGAAAGTGAAGCCAAAATGCAGAAGTGCCAGAAAGTGCAGTTCCTTGAATAGGCATTTGAGTCTGGCTCCAAAAGCAGGATAATCCCCACAGACCCCCGTGTTTAAATTCTCGCAATGCTCATTTTTTTTGGATTAGCCAGGCACTGTAAGGATGGTGACAGTCAATAAGCTGAATCAGAACTACTCTTCTTGAACTGTATAGGTGACTTCATAGCATACAGCCTATGAGTAAGACAGACGCGTGTACACATTAGGGGTGCAACGAATAACCGATGTGGTCAACTAAAATCGATGACCAAATTAGTTGCCAACAAATGTAATTGTCAATTCCTTGGAAACGTCATGACATGTTTTTCTCGCTAACTCTAAATGCTCTGACGTGAAGGCATTACAGATTACTGTAGTGAGTCACTGCACGATGTGATCATATTAAAGTCTGGAGACACACAAATAATGCTTGCTGTTGATCTCAGCCCAGAAAAACAGGAGGAACACTGGATGCACCAAAAGTAATAAGCAGAGTTTCTGCCTGAGTCTTGCAAGCTAAGATGATGCTGTTTGGACCTAAGCATCAGGAACATGTTTTAAAACGACAGTTAAAGTGGGGCTCCTCAGAAACAATCATAATTGTTAAGAAGATGGTTGGAAACATTGAAAATCCGCAGCACCACTGAGTCAACAATGTTAGCCCAGAGTACCTTGTCTTTGGTAATTTATCACAAAAACTATTCTGCTTTAAGAAAAGATAAAATGAGCCTTTATTAATCCCACAGTGGGGGAACATGCAGTGTTACAGCAGCAAAGAGAATAGTGCAAACATATCAGACACATCAGTAGAAAAATAACCAACAAGAACTAAACATA
>NW_007577984.1:35252-53346 GCF_000690725.1 Stegastes partitus
GTTGCAACCCACATTCACACATGCATGTATATTTTAATACAAAACAAACATGAATGTGTGCATAAGCATCTATATACAACATGTTGAAATAAATATGATCTGGAAATATCTGGAACTTTGTATTCATGAGAAAATGACTTTTAAATGTGTCCAAACTGAGATTGTGTGGCCTTCACTTTCTGTACAGCATTGCAGACACTGGGCTTTATTCATTTATAAGGCTCTCACCGATTTTTCACCTGCTTATAAAACTTCACTGTTGTCGTGTAGTGTGGGCCTTTATCGTTATACGCTCAAATGGAAAATCCAGTTTTACTCACTGTGCAGGTACAGCCTGGAGTAACCTGTGGAACGAACCAAAGCTGGACTGCTTAGTACATTTTTTTCTTCTAGTTAATGTTTTAGTCGATTCATTTGTGTTTGAAACTTAGATGCTCTAATTAAGATCTCTATAATTATCTTGTTGTTCATGTTTCTTATTTGTGTCCCTGAATCTTTTAGTCTCTTACTGGCCTGTGTTACAAGTTTCAATGCCTCGGTATACTCTGAGTCTCAATAAAGGTTGAATCTTTGCACAGAATCTGTCCTGCATTTGATCCTCTCCAACTTCAAACTCACCCGCTGATGAAGCTTTACAACTGTAATGGTAAGATTGCTTTAAATTCCTATAATGTATGTTTTTGGTGAGCAGAAATGCAAACATACAGATTAACCTCCGAAAGGCGCCTGACGAGGTCCAAACCAGATTCCTCTCACAAGCTGTGAGTGCAGAAATGTGGCGATCAAGCTGGCACTATGGTTTAATTTAGGTCAACATGTTTTTCTAGAGTTTGTAGACTTTTGCGACAACACCATGTTCAGAATCTTTTTTTTTCCCAGTTGCACAACGACTCTGCTTTCCAAACACAGTCGTGTAAGATCATGCAGCAACACCAGCTGCTGGTCAGTCTAATCCATCATTGTTGTTGCAAAACATCTCAGAACATTTGGCAACAGCAGTGCAATGAAATGAGTATGCACAATTAAACAACCTACGCTGGAATGTCTCATTTGCGTCTTAAGACTTCCTCGCTGAGGTTTCGTGTTTGGTTGCCCTTTTTTCCCCCATGTGACTCACGCTGTAAAAACAAATATTCCCCTCAATTTCCCAACTCAGAATATATAAACCAAATCAAAGAAAGGGAACTCGAATGCTTGTTAACTGTATGTTCAGTTCCTATGTGATGACAGGTTGGTGTTCTGCTTATTGTCGGTATGACTCAATGCTGCAGCTCAACCAGCCTCTAACTGCATGTTGTAGCTTTTGCATCAATAGAAGTGTGCAGTTTGTTTGAACAAAAACTGGAACCGATTGTGTTAATGCATTTAGCACCTCAGGTATTTACCGCATCCGACCACTAATCCTGACTACTAGGCTCCATCAAAGTAAAAACACCACCATTTAGTGTGTGTCAACCATCTTCCAATCCTGTAATAAGAAATCATGACTGTGCAGATCGGCCTGAACGATTCTGAATCAGCGCCCTGACAGCTTTTCACTTTTATTCCCTCCTGTGGGATGTAAATGCTGACAAAGCAGGGAAAAGTATGCAGCTCTCCCCTGACGCGATGACAGGGGAACACTACACATCCAACATGCACAAACACATGAATGCACAAATACACCCCCAAATCGCAGAATCCCCGGGTGACAGGAAGAAAAATCGAGTTAGTTGATTTTAGGCAAAACAAGTAAACAGAGTGCCAGGATGTACTTATGCAGGAATGCAGTCAAATGCTTCATCAGTTCTGGAAAGCCTTCAGCATCCAAGTCAGGGTTTCAAGTCCCTTCCTCCCCTTCTGGCACAAAACCTTTAGTCACTTTGCCTCAATAATAAGACGCTGGCCAGTGGAAAATCACAAAAACTCATTAATAACTTAACATTTTAAGTGATTTATGGATTTATTGACAGTTGGAAATGGAAATCTGCAAAAGTGATAAACAGCAGGTTGAGCTCAGCTCCTGTTTCATGTTGCAGGGGTTCATTTTTTGCTCATTCCTTTGGGGTCACTTCAGGCTTGAATTATGATTCGCTGCAGATACACATGAACACTGCTATGGGTCTGCAGAGAGAAGGGTTGCAAAGGAGCTGATCAGTTGAATCAACTCCTGTCAGAAGGTGAGTTCACAACCGAAAATGAGGAATTTAGACATTCATGCCAGTCCTGTCTTTTCAGACTGGCTGTCAAGCAAACAGGAAGTCATTCAGCCCCCGGGTGTCTGCAGTTCCCATGGCAGTGGTTCTCATAGCATAGGTTGTGACCACAACACCTTTCACCTCTGACCTGAACGCCCTTTCACCCATCAGAGACTGTCAGGAAGTGAAGTTTGTGTGAGACTAGATCTGTCAGACGGGGAATAAAATCTTAACTGCTGAATGCTTTCTTACCATTGGTTTATTTCCACCCATAAAAGAAACTCATATACTAAGTTTTCAGTAAGATGTCGTCACAAAAAGTCTGAAATTTGCAAATGAATAAACAGATTCATAGAGTAATGGATGTTTCAGGCACCAAACTGGTCACATGACAGTCAACCAGGCTGTTTTTGGGTGCCGACGGTGCTGCTTTGGCAAACCTCCAGAGCCACTTAGAGAGACTCTCAACTGATTTGTTAATTGAACGCAGCTTTTGTTTCATCTCACAAAGCTTCCACTGTGCCATCTCCCCACTCTCATCCTCGAAGCTGTCCTCTGGCCTATGAGAGGTCCGGGCTGCCCAGAAAGCCAGAGGTCAGTGGTTAATGGCTCAATAATGTGTGGATTGTTGTGGTGGAGGGGCAACACGGGAGCCCAGCCAGCAGGAATGCAGCGATCAGAGTCTGATGAGGAGATACAAAAAGGAGCTTTGTGAGGAGAATGAAGAGAGGAGAAAATACTCTCCTAAGCGCAACTTCAGTGGCATAATTAGGTCTGGGCATCTGAGGCAAGAGCCCCAGTCCTTTGTGTTTTTCTATAAACAAAAACTTGATCGATAGAAAAATATCTTAGGATGTATTTATTTGTCATTACAATCATACATTAAAACCACTGACAATAAGACAATATCACTAATCAAAACCCCAAGCAACCTGCATTTTGGATCCTCTGTGTCATGCAATCAGCAGACCAACTTGGCATTTGCGTGTCGTTTGTTTCACTGGTTTCCAGGCAGTGGAAATAAGATGCTTGTTGCAAAAAGAAAAAAAAAGGGTGAAGGCAGCAAGGTTCAGGCGAGGCTAGAGGAGGTGGAGGCAGAGTTATCATTAGGTTAGATAGGTTATCATTGCTCTAAACATGGACAGTTTTTAGTGTGTGTTTTTTTTATCATGAACACAGACTATTGATGAGCTGTGACCGTCATTGTTTTTTTTCATTGAGGTTTTGTGTTATGAGGCTTTATGAGTGAACTTTTTTTGTTTTCAATCCTTGCCAGCATCTGCATCTCTTCTTGTGGGCTATTTAAAAGGTCTTCACCCAATTCAACAGTATTATTTTTTTTATTTTTTTTTTTAATCAAATAAAAAGCTACCAATTGCACTCCCGCTGGTAGCCAAAACTGGCTTAGCTCAGTGGTTCTGAGCTGTAAATCATCATAAAACACAAAAACTTCAAGCCACACAGTTTGAGAACCACTGGTTCAACTATCTTAATGCAGATCATGCACGGAGCATAGAAGGTGAAGTAGGATGAGCTTCCTTTGCATAGATTACAGTGTCACAGTGTGAAAATGGTGCAGTTGTGTTAAAATCTAAAAGAATCCTGTGCTGGCCTAACCCTCAAGGTTTCAAGACCCTGACAACGCCTCTGCACCACATCATACCTCAGAGATGTTTTCATGATTCTTGGTGCTGCTCCCTCTCTCAAGCGGACTGAACGTTCTGCAGACGTCGGGTTACTGAGTGCCGTTATGCAACTCATCGGCAGAGAGAAAGGTCTGTTTTCTTACTCCGGACTCGAGGATTGTTATCTTTCCCATTAGCCAGACCTGAGAATCTCTGTATCTCAGTGTGTGTGTGTGTGTGTGTGTGTGCGTGTGTGTGTTTAATATATACACAATAACAAGTGCACACTGGTCCACGTCTAATGCTCCTTCCTGGACATCACTCATAAAGGAGGGTCAGAATCAGAGTGTGGGATTGAAGTTTGGGAAGACTGCTGAGTTAGTGGTTTCCTTTACACCCCGAAGCTGTATCACGTCTCCAGTTCGCTTTTTCTCATGCATTCACACACAGCTGACCAACTAAAGCCCCCACCGTAATCTTCAAAGGTCATAAAGATGTGAAGACTTTCCTGTGCAGGCTTTTCTTCAAAGATCACTAGATATGTAGAGAGGTGATCTAGGTGCTGATACTTCCTCTCACGGCCTGACTTCACACAATGACCGCCAGCCACATGCAATGACTTCATCCTTCTGCTGCACATTACGGTAACTTGGATGGCAAACGGCTGCAGGTGGGAGTTAAATGGTGTAACACACGTGCAAACACCGGACTGCTTGGTGCACGAAAACTTACATCTGACTCCTCTGAAAATATTTGGCCAAGCTGTAACTCAGAAGAAAAGAAGGTGGAGAGGAGGGGGAGAAAAAGAGACAAGGGGAATGAGTTGGACTTCCCCTAAATCCTTCTGAAAAGGCATGACACCCTGCTTCGTGTGATTTTTCTACTTATAGCCGTGCTTGACTCACTGCCGAGCACATTCATAGCACATTTTGGCGCGTCCCATGACACACATTAACTAATAACTCTAAATCACATTTCCGAAGGTATTTCTAAGCGGGGATATAACTGCTCCTCTGTGACTGTGTGACCCGGGTGGTCATGAGTTATGATTTTTTGCATAGCTCTCCTCTCTCCGGCACTGGACATTCAGCAAGCTGCTCTCAAAACAGAGCTGGTATTCTTGTCTAAATTATTTGGAGCGACTAGTGGATGACTAGATAGGTATTTACCCTAAGGGGGAGTTATTTTGTGTGCGTTAATGTGTTAATTTTAGATTCGGCCGCATTTACCAAATTAAATATGCTATGCGGTGTATTCATTAGGGCAATGAATTTGGCAAATTAACACAGCTCCAGTATATATTGGTCAGAAGATGGCCCTGGTTCTGACCGCAGACATCCAGAAATTGTAAATTCAAGCCAACAGCGCTGTTTACACTCGTTACGGCGACATTACATCCAAACACGTTGGCTCTCCGGCTCGGAGAACAGGAGAGGAATTGAGGACAAAAATTGGTGGAAGTAAGAGAAGATGCCATGTGTTCATTAAATCCACAGACTGCATGGAAAATATCCCCAGTGTTAACCTGCTATGAAGCAAATGTTCGGTGTGTAAATGTGAAGATGTGATTTTAAGAGCAGACCCCACAGAGAGACGTTGGGAAACGGCATGAAAAAGCAATGCAGGGGTTTTGCTTTTCTCAGAATTTTAAAAATAAAATAAAATAAAATAAAGTGGGCACTGTGGGGTAGAAGGAGACAAATAACACTGGTCAAATCAGTGAAGCAACCAGGAGAAAGATTGCAGAAGTGACCCTAGTGGGGTTATTTATTGTGAGAGCAGCGGTTAGTCAAAGGTAAAACCATTTCTCCTGAGGCACTTTTATTGTCTTCATTTAAAAAAACCAACATTAGCACAATAGTTTGATATTTTGAGAAATAAATCACCTTCTTGCAGATACTCAGAGGAGAAGTTTGATAGAACTTTTGTATGTAAGCTAAACATTAGGTCTGTGACAGCAGCAGCTGGTTAACTTAGCATAAAAACTGGAGACAGTTAGCTTATACCTTGTGAGCATTAACTTCCTTAAAAACAGTAAAACTTTAATAGAACTGCTACATGTAAGGTTTTGCAATAAACTAACAAATACGACTAGTGTATTCATCTTTGAGTTCTACACAAGGATGCAGCTTTTTTCAAGTCTTTATGCTAAGCTAAGCTAAGCTAAGCTAGTCAGTTGGTGGCTGTCGCTTTAACTGTCAACAGGAATGAAAGAAAGAGGAGGTACACAATTATTGTCTTGATTGAAAGGAGATATATTAAAGCGGTTGTTTGAAATTTGGGGATATAACCTCATTTATTTTCTTGCCAAGAGTTACATGAGAAGACTGATTTTGTATTCGTGGGCTAAATATGAATGTACAGTAAACATGTTTATTTCTGCTGTGAAGTTGGGTATTTTAACACCAAAGTCTGTGGGAATTTGCTTACTTCTGGAGTCAACCTCAAATGGATATTCAGGGAACTGCAGTTTTTGACACCTTTGTGTTAGCTTTATTTTTTTTGCCCAGAGATTGTTGCTTGATTTACCCATAAACTGGCTAGTTTCAAGCTAATTGGCTAAACTGAGCGAACTTGCTGGAGATAGGGGGACAACAAAGCCTGCCTCAAGGTTGCATAAAGCTATACTTAATATATCAATAATTAGGACTTTACAAAGTGGCTATTTAAATGATGTTAGCCATTTCCCCCCTTCCAGTATATATTTAGCTAACTGACTGCTTCCAGGACTCACTGATCTGCCACAACATTATAACCACCTGCCTAATATTGTGTAGGTCCTCCCTGTGCCACCAAAACAGCTCCAATGCACCAGGGAATGGATATGTGACCTCCACCATGTCTGCACCAGGACATTAGCAAAAGCTCCTTTGGATCCTGTGGCTTGCAAGATGGTGGCTCAATGGATTGGATTCGTTCCGGTGCATCCCATGGATGCTCAAACATAGTGGGATGTGGGGAGTTTGGAGGCCGAGTCAACACTTTGGCAGCATTTTTCTTGAGCCCTTCAGGAGCAGTTTGTGTGGTATGATGCAGCACATTGTCCTGCTGGTGGAAGTTTCAGGCATGTGAGAGTGCTGTGGCTATGGAGTGTTTGGTCTGCAACAGTGTTTATGTGGACAGTCAGACTAACATCCACAATGAAACCTGGGCTCCAGGTTTACCAGCAGAACATTGCATTGTGACAAAGTGATCAATGTTATTCACTTCATCTATCAGTGGATTTAATGTTGTAGTTAAGTGGTGAGTTTACTGGACTGATAAAAGTGGAATATTCTCTTTTTACTATCAGTAAGGAAGTGAATTGGTATTTTTATATTCCTTTAAAAATGTAGTGCATGAGTTACTGTGCCAGGATACATGAGGTCAGTCACATCTGTTCAAGCGTAAAATCAGCAAAATAACAGTGATTTTCTAATTCTTAAATGGCTTCAGTGCTTTTTCATACATTCTAAAGCTGTTCCAAAATGCAACCGAGCCAAAAGTGAGCCCTTTCAGCGGTCGTAATAATGTAAAATAATAGCGTGTTCTGGTCATGTTTGGCAAGAAATAGACTAGCCAAGTTTAACCAGTAGCAGGTGGTCTTCTCATTGAGAGTGGTTGGTGGCTTGATTACCAAACTGCTAATTCAGGACCTCTTCCGTATTGCACTTAGACTGAAGAAGAAGGCCATGCATGCCAGAATAATTATGGGCATCCGAAGAATTTGCCGCTACATACTGTATAGTAGGCATGGAGTCAGGGACAGCAGTGACACGGAGACTGTTTGCCATCAGTTATTTCTAAGTGGGTCACGGTGTTTTTATCAGGCCATTCAGCAGTCAGAGCTGGATCTGTCTGGAGCTGGAGTGGAAAATACCTGCAAATCCTTCCACAACAAGAAGCCATTTCCCATTTTTGGACCGGTCTGAAGCTCAGTGTGCGTGTATGTGTGTAGTAACAGAGCGCCTCATATCAAGAAACACACATGCACGGCCGCTTTTAAAAACACAAGTGATGGATTTACCACGACCCCGTAAGCTTCTCCAAACTCATCTCCTTCCAATACACATTTCTCTTTCTTCGTTTTTGTGAGTGTATGCACGCGTGCATGGATGTGCACCCTAATATGATGGAAAGAATGTGGCAAACTTTGGCCTAAGAAACAATGAATGCGTACACACTCACACAGAAATACAGACTTTGGTCCCAGTGGTGCAAAACGTGGAGCCAGAGCCTGAAAGAAGAGCGTCTGAGTACATTTTGGAAGGGAACATGGCTCCCAGCACAGTCATATAGATGCAGATATAATATATACGGCTCGAGGGTTCCCCCTGAGAGAGCTGGAGGAGTGGAGAATCTGGGACCAGAGGAACAACTGGTGATTCAGCAGCAGCAGCAACAGCAGGCCTGGAGGGATGAAATCCATCAAAGAAAGGACTTCTCTTAAATATTAGGACAAAATATGATGCTTGAAGATTTCTGTCTTTTCATTTGCTGCAGAAATGTACACGTAGTCGTCACTAAAATATGATTTTATTCCTCAGTTCTGCAGTTTGATGACATCTCTCACACACAGCAGCACAAACGTTTTGAGTTACAGCCATAGTCTGCGTAAGACAGATGGGTGTAGCTACAGTGACATCACCCATTGGTTCATGGACTAATTTTAAAGCCTTGAGTTTGGGCTTTGGCCATTGCCATCTTTGTCTTTTAAAAGTGAACATGACAAGTAAGGAGCTGACTGAGGACTCGTGGGCAGCATGCACGCCCATATGGTGGAGACTAATTAATCACAAAGTAGCCACACCCTGAAGCTTCTCTGTTAATTATCAGTTTTCTTTTAGATGGGTACATAAGATACAAAATGACCATCATTCTTGATTTAAAGAGACCTGAAGTTAACAATCAAGACCATGAACTCATCATGAAAATGTTTACAGAGGCAACAAATCCAATGATAAGTAGAGTAATTTTCTCATAGATTTCTACACAATCTGACGACTTCCGCCCCCTAGTGGCTATCTTTCTATAAAATTAGGAAATTTGTGTACGTGTGTTTTTGGCATATCTTGAAAGCTGTTTGTCTGATGCACTTTTAACGTGGTGGGTCAATCTCTGCAGATTTGAGTAGGCGCAGTGTTGAGTTTGAAGCAGATCAGATGAACAAGGGGCTGTTTTGTGGTCTTTTTTGGGTCCTTAGTCTGGGTTTTGGCTGCTTGTAGCATTAGCTCCTGTAGCCAAGCAATGTCATTAAATGTACATGATGTTGACAGCGGGCATCCAGTCTGCTTCACACTTGGCTAATATATTGCTGGGGACTCAACGATGTGCAGTTTTAAGTATGAAGTCAAATGTTTTTGGAGTTGTTCTGGTGTTTTCAACATGTCTTTGCCTGCCTGTGGGTGGAGCCTAAGTTGTTCTTGACACTAAGCAACATCCTAAAGGCCAAATATGTGATGTCATGTGATGACAGCGGGCACTGCACTAGTCACTCCACATTGGTTTTACTTCCCAAACACAGCAGCTACGTCCATATTTGAGAAACGTTCTATGGCTATAACAGGCCGTTCACGTGAAGTTTGCTGTCAGGAGATGCTGGAGAGTTTCCCCATACCTTCCTGTGTTCCCACATTGTTTCTATGGATTCACAACAATGTGATCAGTGTGTGGAACTGCATGATGTCACCTAAACACAGAGTTGGAACGTCAAACATGTGAGAGACTACCGGGAATATCAAGACGCCAGCAGTGAGTCCCTACATGGGACGAAGTGGAAGCTGGTCGCCATCATGTGTTGGCGGTGATTTACTCTGATTCACCCTCGCTGACCTGAAACAGCTAACAGCGCAGCTTTGCAACGTGTGTGTGCGAGCTACCTCACTGCATTTCGCAGAAAACGTCAAATCTGAGCCAGGTTACTTATTTATTTATTTATAGTCCTTTAGACTCAGTGATCCCAGTTTGACGCAGCAGGGTCTGATTACCCTCCTTTCTCAACCCGCCTGTCTACACCCAGAATGGCATCACCACCCACCACAACACTGTGACAGCAGCTCATGATATAATGCACCATGTGCTCTTACAGTCTCTCTTAGAAAACTCTGCCCACAGAAATTTAGGCAGTTGGGTGTTTGGGGAATTACATATGATTTGGTAACATTTCCACCTCTCAGCGTCTCTCTGCTGAGGTTGTGTTACTGTGTCATCCAAACTTGTTCACTAAGAGTCCGTTTTGTACGCTGGGACAGGTTTTTAAGGCTTATGGGACAAGTCAAGTCCCAAATCAGTTAAGACAAGTCCAAGTCAAGTGTGATCTCTTGCAGTTGGATGACTTGAGAGAGAATTGATGCAGTACAGCATGAAACATCTTTTTTTTAAAATCCGTATTACGTACTTTTAGTCCAAAGCATGTGTCAAGTTCCAAAAACACAGCCCACAAAGTAACTCAATATGGTCTCTGGACCCTTTTTCTCCTGTTCAGAGGGCCTCATGCAAAAACCATTAAACAGAATGATTCTTAAGTGAGAATTTCTGGCATTTGTCAGCATTTAATAGTGGAAATTTACCAAAAAAATACTTTAGTACAGCTTTGAGGTACTTGTACTTAACCTGAGTATTTCTATTTGTGGAACTATTGTGTTTTCTACTTCACTGTATTTATATTGGCATCAGTTACTGGTTACTTTTAAGGTGAAGATTTTACTCAATGGATACTACAACAAGCTTTTGAAATACAACACATTGTGTAAGACTGATGCAGTGGTTTCCAAACTTTGTAGCGCCTTCAGTCTTAAAAATAGTTGTTTTGTTCCTTGTCACGTGGTTTTATTTTGATAAAAGTTCCAATGATGCAACATTTCACCAAAAGTCAAATATTGGATAACAGATCCAAAAACAGCAAACAGATTTGTGAGTCAAACCTTTGTTCCTCTTTCCTCTTCCATTAATCATCTCATGACACTTCATATTTAACGGCTGTCTCTGTGTATTCAGCTGTATATAAAGTAGCTTAAAGTAGCTCCACGTGCTGCTGCTCACAGTAGTAATTATGTAATGATGTCAATTATGATAATATATCAGTCCACAGAACTAAACCAATACTTTTACTTTGATGCTTTACCTACATATTACTGCTAATATTTATGTACTACAAGCAAACTCCACAAAAAAAGTCTCCAGCCTAAAATGTTATGGAAATCCGTTCAAATGAAACAAAAAACTAAACAAGCTTCATCCATCCATCCATTATCTATACACCGCTTAATCCTCACTAGGGTCGCGGGGGGGCTGGAGTCTATCCCAGCTGACTTAGGGTGAAGGCAAGAGACAGCCTGGACAGGTCACCAGTCTATCACAGGGCCACACTTAGAGACAGACAACCAAGCACACTCACATTCACACCTACGGACAATTTAGAATCACCAATTAACCTCAACATGTTTTTGGACTGTGTGGGAGGAAGCCAGAGAACCCGGAGAGAACCCACGCTGCACGGGGAGAACATGCAAACTCCACACAGAAAGATTCCGGTGCCCCCACCAGGACGCAAACCAGCAACCTTCTTGCTGCGAGGCAACAGTGCTAACCAACTGCGACATCACCAACATCTGTTTATTATTCTGTCTCCCACCTCTGTGACTGTAGTGCTCCACATATCGCTTTTCATGCACTGAGACTTTTATCTCGCTTCATGAATGGAGCTTGCCTGTAAATTGAGCGGCCCAATCCAACTGTCCTGCCCTAAAATCGACTTTGATAGTTTTTAAAAAAATATATACTGTCATACAGATGTTAATTCAATTATGTTTTAGCACTGAATAAATAGTTACTGATTGTGCTGTGCAATACTTTAAACGGTGTTTCTAACATTCTAACTTTAATACGTGTACAATAAAGCCAGCCTTCTGCACAACTAAACTGGATTCTCATATGTATGTATGTATTTTTTAAGGTAACAAGTGATCTAGTAGGAAAACTTTCCACTCTTAAAGTTCCTACAAAGGCCATGTTTAAAGGTTGTAGGCATGGTGGTGGCATTATGTCCATCACATGACTCTGAGGCAGGAAATTTGATTCACGTCCTGTGTTAGATCCGTTGATTTTAAGTTAAAGCATCACAACTACTTGGTCACGTTTTGAAATATATCCTGCTTTGGCTTAAAATAAGACTTTGACAACACATTTAAAGCTTCTTCTCCTTATTCTGGTTTACCAGGAGGACAAGTCCCGCCCCATCGAATACATGATTGGTTGACTGAAAAGGAGCAGCAGTTGGGAAACGATACAATAAATGATACACAACACAGACAGATGAAGTATAAACAAATGCAATCCGGGAGAAAATGTGTTTCCTTCACATGAAGTTCAGCTGTATAGGAACATTTTTCTTCTTTTTTTTTTTTTTTTGTGAGGCAGGGCACGGTAAAGCATAAATCAAGAGTTATGTAAGTGCAAAGTTGTTAATGGGAGACTTTGCTGTGTGGTGTTCTACTCGTGCGTTGTGTGTGATGGCTGGCTCTGGGCTTTAGCTGCTCTGTGAGTGTGCTGCCCACAGGAAGTTCCCACTGCTCTGGCTATCAGGGCGGAAAATGAGTGTTTGTCACCCACTTTGGTCGCAACTCTCTCACTCTCTCTCTCCATCTCTTCCTAACACACATACACACTCATAGACGCACACGCATGGATCTACATGGATCATTGCTCCACATCCCTTTTCCCACAGCAGCAGCCGACAAACAGGGATCTAGCTGTTTAATTGAGCCTGAGGTGTTGGATTATTCTGTTTTTAGTGTTAGGAAGTCAGCTCAAATGCACAACTTATATCATGAGAAAGTTTATTTTTTTGTCAATTGGACATGGAGGTCTAACAACTTTGGTCACTAATCCAAAAGAAAGTCAAAGTAAGACTGAAACTTGGCTTTGAATCAGAAATGTTGGTGCTGTGTGTAAACGGACAGGCCTTGACTTTTCCTGCTGTAGGTTCTCTCATGCACCCTGTGATGATACAAGTGTACAAATACGTGTGTCAGCACTGTCAAACAGAAAATGAAAACAGTCACAATCAGCTAAAATTGAGAGTTAAGTACACTGTAAAAAACAATGAAAAGAAATCTGGCTTCAAGGGTGCCAGTAAAAATGTGTTTGGAAAAAAACAGTTGAACAGTGTGACATTCAAAAACTGTAAAAACTGCGAAAATACTGGCAAATGTCCATAAAATAATATTTTAAGCTGATTTAAATGCAATAAAACTGTGTAATTTCATTGTCACACATATTACTATCAGAAAAGAATACAGATTTTTGACACAGACTTTATGCACTGGTTTTTGTGTCTGTTTGTTTTTTAACAGTCAACATGTAAATGAGTCCTTTGTGTGTGATTTAACGAGTTGTTATCCTTTTAGTTAAGAACAATTTGTAAAATACCATTTTTAAAGTATTATTTACTCTTTTGAATTCTTAATATAAATAATTTTCTCTGGTGTTAGTGTATATATTTGTAAAAAAAAAAAAAAGTTTTTGTTTATTTAAATACAGTAAAAAAAATAGTGTCATTTTATGGTCAAATATTTTAAATAACAAATTATGACTTTTTAAAAATGGCGATTTTTAAGTTGAACATTTTTTACAGTGTAGGTCCTTCGTTTTGTTTTGTTTTTACAGTTAACACATAAATTTGTTCATTTTCTGTGATTCTGCTAGTTGTTACCTGTAATTTCACAAAACAGGAAAAATCTGTAAAATTAAATGTACATAGTTTAAAAAAAAAAAAGTTCACATTAAAAACCATTCAGAAACAACACTTTTTAATTTATTTAATTATTTTTTTTACAGTGCAGTGAAACATTCAAACATCTCTCTTGCATGGCTCTGCAAACTTCGCATCAGGTACTTTTGTGTGCTCTCAGTGGATGTGGTGAGCACTTGCTCAATATACTGTAAGTTCAGCAGGTTTACAAGCATACTTTTATTTCTCCAGTGGAGCTTTACTCTGTATGTTGCTCACAAAGCATGAAAAGGGGCAAAAGAAAGAGCACGAGAAGGCGATAGAGGAATTAATGAATTTTGAAAGGGTTACTGTGAGCGTCGTTTGCGACGCCAGAGCTGCTCAGTCAAAGAGGAAACATAAATAGGTGTGATAAAAGCCTCCTGGCCTGAGGAGTTTTCCCTTTTGTAGCGGTGACCTAATTTCAGCAGAGAGTAAAGAGGTGAAAGGTAGAAGGTGGGTTGAATCACAGTAAGTTTGGAGAAATGGCTCCGCTGAAGGTTTTCTACGGGCCACGGAGCTGAGAGCCAAGAGAAACACGAGACGGTCATACCATAGTTTTTAATACCTGTTCTCATAAATCACCGTCAACCTGGCACAGCTACAGTATCATCCAAGACCGAGGGTGGAGCTGATTAGAGACAGCGAGGGAAAGATCTGTGTCAGTTTACACAAAAACGAGCTGCGTCCCAGTCTGTGAAGCATTGTTGCGTTTCTGCCTTAGTGCGCAAATTTTGTTTCTGTGGAAACTCAGATTGTCTATTTTGTTGTTCGTCATAAGTCGAAACTTTTAAATCTTCTTAGTAATTGTTTACTTTCAATCAAAGCATGAATGATTTTAATTAGATTACCAAAATGTCTCAAAATCAAAGCTGTAGACGTAGAAAAAGCTTGGATTGAAATGGTCAAAAATGCCATTGAAAGCTTTTAGAATGCCTTAGGTTTTATCCCTTCTTTTCCATCTTTTTTTTCATTGATTTTTCAAATATTTAGACATGAGTGTGATTATTGTCCCCTGCAAGCTTATGCGATTCATGGGAGACTGAGAATGGGACCGTTTCCAGTGTGATCGCTGTGGAGTCGGCTTTGATCAGACAACATGCAGCCTGAAGCTACAGCGACTGTTGGCATGATGCAGACGATAGAAGAAAATTTTAACCCCAAACAAACAGCTGGTGGAGGGGTGCAAATTGACTCTGTTAATGTGAAATGCAAATGTCCTTCTGACTTCATTTGGATCATCTGATGACAGTCTTACAGTCTGCTGACTAGTCTTTTAGGGAGGTGATGCAACAAAGTGAAACAGAACCTATAGATAATAGCTATGTGAGTTTTTAAATACCACTTTTATTGACTTTACTCTTTCCACTCTGTCATCCTGGAGCTCTTGTCCTGTCAGAGTGTTTGGTGTCCCAAAGCCGCAATGTTTCACTGCTTCTCTTCTTTACCTCTCAACAGAATTATGTGTGTTACGACCGTTCTGAGCTCCAAGAGTCTCGGCTCAGATTTATCATTTTCTCATCAGGTTTCAGAAACAGTTGTTCCAAAAAAAAAAAAAAAATTCAAGAGACACTAAGCATTAACATCATTGTTTTGGCACTTCTTTGAGGTATTTATAAGATTTAACTGTGAGTTTTGAAGGTTCAGCTCCAACTGAGTGACCTATGCTGCAGCGTAATGCACTGACAGGCGGGTTTTTTTTGTTTGTTTTGAGGTGAGACGGAGCAAAGAAGCATTCCCAATGTAGCTCTCCCAACATGAAACTTACACTATGGTGGCCCCTAGAAAAACCCCTTCATCCAGACCCCAGCAAAGGCACTAAATTTGATTTAACCCCGAACATTTGCTAAACTGACAGATTAGGAGTTCACACACGCTGCTCGGGTTTCTTACTCAACCGCAAGGGCAATATATGGTTCTTATTCTTTATTCCCTGCAGATTTGGCTGCCTTTGCTGACTTATTTTATAAGGTTTGGCCATTTATTTGGAATTGCAGAGGAGAGAAAATACCTAATTTCTTCACATATAAACTATTGCGCAACAAACAGCTGTAATATTCACGGTGTGGAGTGCTTTGGGTGAGTCAGCACTGAGTTCACCTGGACACACACTTTCACCGTGACACTATTACTTCACCTTAGTTTCCAGGAAGGCCATGCAACTGGGTGAATAGGACTTGACAGTATTTTCCAAAATTTGATTTGGCTTTATTAGCAGGCAAGGCCCAAATGACAATCTCAGGAATTTCAGGGCAATTAAATAATCACTGGTTTGTGTATCTGTGATTGACCACTGGCACCTGAACATACTTGCACTGCAGCAATAAACCCAACCCACTGATTTATACAGGCTAAATACAAGGCCAAGAATGATTTAGGCAGTGATTCTGGAAAGCGGCTTTAGCCACGTCAGGAATCTACAACACTCACACAGAGCTTATGGGTCCAACACAACAATATGTATGTACATATAATAAAGGCAGTACACAGGGTCACAAATCACGAACCGCAGCCCCACAGAGAGGTGTGAGGCCTGTCAGAGAGTTGGCTCGGCCGTCAGGAACGTTCTGTCCTGTTACCGCTCAGCTCGGCTTTCGCTCTCGCACAGCAGATACAAAAGGGGGGCAGAGAACAAAGTACAGAGGACAAGATGCCACGAGTAAGGGATCCACGCGAAGAAATGCTCGCATGATTTAAAACAGAGCAGTGGCATGGAGATCACTGATGAGGTGGAGGCCGCAGAACTCCGTGAATGAAGAGTCTTCTGTAGTGTCGTTTTGATTTACGGTCCTGTGACTTCTGCCTAGTTTGCATTGGCTTCAAGTAATTTGGAAAGGTTATCATATGTGCTGCATTAAATGCAACCATCACAGTATCAGATTTAGCTTGAAATAAAAATACATCCTCGGTACCAGAGAGCGCCTAAAAAAAAATCCATGGTTATTAAGTTTAATGACAGTTGGGAGATTATATTTCCTACTTAACACATTATTCCTGTAAGGATGCCTTGCGGTTGACAGTAACTATGATTGAAAGTTGAAAACTACTTGGGTGAAACAAAAGAACAAAAACTTTAGCAAATTATCACTTTGTGTTTAATACAGTGGATGATCTAACTTTAGTGATCTTTAGGTCTCAATCTGCAATCTGTGATTCATCTGTGGCTAAATATGCACAAAATAACTGAAAGAAAGGGGCAACCTTGACCTGGAACAATATTATCTTTTTCAGGAACCAGGGCTGCGAGGTGGTTAGCACTGTTGCCTCGCACCAAGAAGGTCGCCGGTTCGCTTCCCGGGCCACGGGGATCTTTCTGCGTGGAGTTTGCATGTTCTCCCCATGCACCCTAGTGAGGATTAAGCGGCGTATAGATAATGGATGGATGGATGGATTTTCAGGAACCAGTACAACATTTTGTTTTTGTGATCTAATGATCTTCTACAGTAACTCAGCTTTCTATTATGTAACATGCTTCTGTTGCAGGAGCAGGATCGCTGTCATGCTTGTATGATAAATCTACAGTTTAAGGTGTTCAATATGTGTATGAACAACAGTACATCTTCAAAGTGAACTGATTATACTGAATTGGTCGCAGTGGTGCTATTGTTTTCGGGTCAGCTGTGATTCATTATGAAAGAGCATCATGAAAGCATCATTTTCAGATCGCTTTTCTTATAAATATATGGCTGCTGAGTATTAACTTCATATGCAGTGATTGTATTGGCTTGTTGCTTACTGTATTTAAAGCTTAAGATGTATGTCTGAATGTACTACTGGCCTGACATTTTAAATCTGTGATGAATGTCAGGCTGTGTGAACGATGAGTCCTTTACTTGCTGATGTACTGAGGTTCCTTTGAATGGTGATGCATTCACTTACTGAAGCTCCAAAGTGCATTTGAACAGTGATACGACGACTTACATTTGGAAAAGGTGATCTGTGCAGGAAGTAAACTTAATTTTTGAACAAGAAAAGTGAATTAAATCTGATAAGTGATTCTTGATTTAAATCCCTAGCTTAGCATAAAGACTAGCAATGGGGGTAAACAGCTAACCAGGTCCAGAAGTAGCAAAATTCTCCTCCTGGCAACTCAACTGTCATTTGTTGGCTCTTACCAGAATGTGATGTCGTCACATGGCATTGCACATTTGTCTTTGATGATGTTGCCCAGCAAAAGGGGCAACATAGGTCCACAGGCATGGCAAAAAAAATCTCATATGAAATCTTGATTACAGTTTACCAGAAGGCATGTGTAAACTGTAAATTGTAGAAACTGACTTATCATTCTAAACCCTATGCGTGGTGGACACCAAACACTGCAGATCCTCACAAACACACCATCTCCACCATGAGGCATGGTGGTGACAACATCATAATGTCTGAATGCAGTAGGGTCTGAGAGACTTGTAAAGGTAGAAGACGAAGTCAGGGTGAGCAAGAGTCAAGACTAGAACAGCGCGACACACTTGGGATAAAATGTGGCACATGTACCTAGTGACCTGAAACATCCATCATCTATACACCACTTAATCCTTACCAGGGTC
>NW_007577984.1:53676-239920 GCF_000690725.1 Stegastes partitus
CTAACATTAGCTAAATCTCTTTTTTGGTTCAGTGATGAAGAGTTTTCTGAAGATTTCTTTTGGTACAGAGGCAGATTGCAAATGTTAACTAGCAGTATTTGCCTCACTCACATTTGACCAACATTTCTTTATCAAAACACATCAAATGGACCACATGAACAAGGTAAAAAATAAAAAAATCCTTTCACTGGAGGTGGTCTTCATTGTTTTGAAAGTTTTTCTCATGTCAACTTTTAACAGGAAAGTGAATAAACATATTTTCCAGAATGTGAAACTGTTAAATTAATGCTTGCACCACTTTCCACGAAACTAGTAACAGCACAGAAATGTTGTAAAAGATATACACGTTAATACAAATGCAAAAACGCCCTTACACACAAGCAAACAGTGGGGCTATATTTGCCAGCCAATGTGCAGTAAATGTGAACAGTTTTGAGAAATTTACATCCTGAGTAAAAAACAGCAACACCAATGGTATTAATTTAGCCTGGATTTTTACTGCTGCCTACATCGTGTGTGATCTGCATATATAGGCCGAGCACGGACCAACTGTACTTATTTTATAGGTGAACCACTAAGTGGCTTAATTGAACACTCGTGTCTCAGCTAACACATAAACACATTAACACTAATGACACAAACGCACATTAACAACTGCGCAGATGCCTTATGCTGCTTGCAGGGTCGAATGATTAATGCAACATTTAATTTAAAGTAATTGTGTTGATATCTCTAGAAAAGCAGTGATGATGATGATGCTTCAGATGAGAACTGGAATGGGTCAGAGCTATTTAAGGGAGCAATCCTCAGTATTTTAGTGCGTGATTCTCAACATGTACGCTATAGAAGGGGCTGTATATGTTTTACAGATGTTCTGTTTTATACAACCGCACTTTGATATCTTGCTCAGTATTGTAATGAAAGCCACAAAATGGAAAACATTATTGGAAGATATTTGTCAGAGAAATGACATCCACATGGAATCTGGATCCAATCAGAATCCAACTCTTGTTTGTTTGTGAGAGAGAATGAATCAAACCGCCATCTGATTACTTATTAATAGACTTAGTCTTGTGCTAAAAGAATGCTCTGGTAGGAATGTGTGTGAGCATATATGTTTATATAATAGAACGTTTTTCTTTTTTTAATATGAAGTACTGAAGTTGGCTCAGCGAAGACGTAGCCAAGAACATAAACAAATACTGGAGGGGCTGATGTTGTGCTTTTTTTCTGTCAAATAATAACTTCTCACGAAATAGAGCAGAGGTGCATTTACCCTGCGTCTCCCCCTTTTTCTTCCCTCTTTAAACTCCCTCACTCATTTCGACTCTTGATTCAGTAATGAATGCTCACCTAATTCAACACAGATTGAGCAACATGACATACTGTTTTATTTTTTTTAACTTGCGTGTGTGTGTGTGTGTGTGTGTGTGTGTGTGTGTCACTGGGACCCAGGGGCTGTTTGTCTGACTTCACTTTATCATGACTTTGACCCAAAACATAATTTAATTCAAAACATTCAAACAATCATTTCAGGACACAAACATGGCTCCACTGAAACCTAATTCTCTAATCCCTAAGGTAACGGTACAGTTGAGTCAAACCTTCAGGAGTAGTGTGTTCAAACGCACATGTATGTATGTGTGTAGAAGATCACAGTTAAGACTTGCCAGAGCTTTTTCTGCTCAGCATGTAACTGTCAAAATGCATCACTCAACACAAACTTTAATGTCAAATCCCCATGTTGCACAATTATGGATCCCACCGGGGTTGTGGGCTATAGTGCCGTTACTGCCTTGGCAAAGTTGGTCCCTGCAGTAGTGACTCCTGCCGGTCAGTCTGGATGACTGTATGCGGAATAAGGTGGGATCCAGAGGACATGTGGCCTCCTGGTGAAGCTCTTATTTTGAAAAGAAGCAGCGGCAGCTCAATGTGTGTTAGTGGAAAAGCTAGTGATGGAAATAATCGTTCACTTGGCGTCGCCTGTTCTTTTCATCGTTCGGTTGCTCGCTCTCAATCAGCTGTTTCTGGTCTTCATCGACGCCACCGTGCTGCTCTCAGCTACAGTTCATCATTCGTTAGTGCAGAGAAGCCCATTTGGATCTCATCGTTTACCTCATCTCTCTGCTCTAGGCTCAGCTCCAGTTTGTTTCACAGACAGGCCCCCTTTTCCCATCCTCAGATCCTTGGTAATCTTGTAATTATACAACCTCCCATACGCAACAAAAAAAAAAAGCTGCAGGACAGATAAAGTTTATTAATTTATTACACAACATCTTTCACTCTAATAACACATTGTTGTGCTTGGACGCAGCCTTCTATGTAGTCAACATAAATACACAGTGAGTGAACAGGCCTTTTTAAATCCAGCCACAAATTCTTATTTGGATTGAGGTCTGGGTTTTGACTGGACCACTCTACAACATTCGCCTTGTTGTCTTTAAACCAGGTCTGTGTACTTTGGGCTGTATGCTTGAGATCATTGTCTTGCTGGAAAACAAATCATCTCCCAAGTCGCAGGTCTCTTGCAAACTGCTTCAGGTTGCCCTCCAGGATTTTCCTATACTTCCTTGCATTCAGTTTACCCTCAACTTTTTAAAACCTCCCAGGGCCTGCTGCCAAAACACATCCCCACATCATGATGCTGCCACCACCATGCTTGACAGTAGTGACGGTGTGTTTGTCATGATGTGCAATGTTTGATATCTGCCAAACATAACATCTAGTCTGATGACCAAAAAACTCATTTTTGGTCTCACCAGACCAAACAATCTTCTTCCAGTTGAGTCTCCCATGTGCCTTCTGTTGAACTCTATTCAAGATTTAATATGAGCTTTTTCAACAGTGGCTTTCTCTTTGCCACTCCACCATGAAGCTTTGACTCGTCAAAACAGGCAGCAGTTGTTGTATGAGCAGTCTCTCCCATCTCTACCACTGAAATCATGGGAGTTTGGTGTCCTCTCTCACTAGTGTCTTTCTTGCATATCCTTTCACAGAGGTGTTTGAACTGTTCTTTTGTCTTCTTGATATACTTTTAGCCAGATCTACTGATTCACCAGTGACTGGACCTTCCAGATACAGGTGTCTTTATACTACCATCACTTGAGACACATTCACTGCCCTCAGATGATCTCTATTTCACTAACTGTGTGACTTCTAGCATTAATTGGCTGCGCCTGTGTTGAATTAGGTGAGTCACTTTGAGCGGGTTCAATACATATGTAACCACTATTTTTACATTTTATGTTTTTCGACTAATTGATATTGTTTTGTAGAAATACATTTTCATTTTGACACTAAAGAGTCCCTTTTTGTAAATTCTTTTTTTAAAAAAAGTTTTATTGACCATGATACCATGTTGAAAAGCAATAAAAAGAGAAAACATCCACGGGGGGAGAATACTTTTTATAGGCACTGTAACTGACCTCCGACATCTTAAATGCCAGATATCACAAATCTGCAATGAGTTTGGCAAATGGCCTGAAAACTGGAATCTTTCTGGAACTCTGCCTCAGTCGGTAAATACATGCAGGGATGCGATGATGCTGGTGGCGTGCTGCTCTCTGAATGACTGTTTAATGAAACATTGCTAATGCATAGCAGCAGTGAATGAATGCACAGTAAGGTGAGGGGAAACTATTAAACTCACAAGCGCTCTGGGAGAAAACAAGGTGTGATTTACTTGAGGAGATAAAAAAGAGAAATAGTTCACCGTATTTGAGTCATGAAGGTAACATCGCTACGAGATGGCTGTTCCCACTCTCCGCAGCGCAATGGAGGGGGGTGGCAGTGATGATGGTTTTAGTTAATGGGGGACTAGCCATTCCAGACTAAGACCATTTAAAAATTTATAAACGCCGCACTGCCAGGGAAATACCCCTGCAGTACCACAACATGTGATTTACCCCATTTCATAAAACTAATGGGCTCACCACAGCACCAAGTTTCTTCACATCCCATATGTGACGTGTATGCATCCATGTCCACATGCAGGCTTGTGTTTTGATGTTTGCGCCTATGTGTGCATATGAGTTTGAGACAGGAAGCTGAGGAAGGAAAAAAAAAAACCCCACTTTAACGGATCCTGTGCGAGGAGGCCACTGACCACAGGCAGACCGCAGAGTGAGAGGAGTCCGACCACAGCCTGCACGGTGAAACAGAAGATGTTTGAGCTGATCGGGCGCCCAGCAGTCACCGGCACTGTGGCAAAAGAAGACTGGAACAAGATGGATAGCGTGGGCGATGCATATACACACTCTCTCATTCATGCATGCATGCAGGGACACATCCACAGCTCTCATCTGGCTGACATATGCCCTCTTTGTTTTAGCACACACAATCAAATGACGCTGCCTGTGCAGATACAAGCTTCTCTATTCTAGTAAATGAATACAAAGTCTTTTTTTTTATTGGACTTTTTACTCTTGATGTCATTAGCTCCCATGCAAATACGTCAGATTGATATGCTTCAGGGGCCAACAAGTACTTCTGCTCTCCCAGAGAGTGTACAATGGAGCAGAAGGGCCAATAATTCAGGGATTACCAAACATTTTCTGTTCTATTAATCTTTAACAATGAAACATGATGCACTTCTATGAGTCATGTATTACTTTATCAGCTCCAGTCCTCAGAGGCTTGTTCTGGGAGTAAGCAAAGGTGACAGAAAAAGAAAAAAAAAAAAAAACCTGAGCTGATAGTGAGATGAGGGACAGCAGGATTCCCAGGAAATTAAGACACAGGCAATAGTGGCCTGTGGCGAGAGAAAGGCGGATGATGGAGAAAGGGGATTGAGAATCGGAGGAGGAGGGAGGGCCAAATCAAAACCATATGCAGGCTGAATCTCCAGTATTGTTCCCAACTCAAACCAGCTGGTCGCTCTTGGCCTATCCATCAAAATAAACATTTTCTCGATGGCCACGAGCTACACAGGCCTGCAAGTTATTAAAAGACTTTTCTTACACCCTGCGGCCTTACACTCGCTCAATCACAGCATCCACTAACAAATTTAAAGGAATATACATACAGGATCAACACACGCATCGTAATTTTCAGTACATTCACGAGGTGCGCTCAGGTTTACATCACAACAACGCACACTGCTGTTGCAATCATTTCTGCATCCAGACAGGACATATGTTTGCCGCACACTTGTTTGTTTGTTTCACATAGAACTGGCCTCTTTTATAGCTGTACAACCTGAGTTTACTGGCTCAGGGACAAAGCATTCTGAAACAATTACTTCAGGGCCCTTGAAGATGAATCACACATTTGTTTTGCTCTTCGCTGGCTTCATTTCTGCCATTAAGGTTTTCATCAATTTACAAAACCACAGCGAGCACTTCAAAGGCATCCTTCGGCTGAATATTGTTTGTGCCAGTGGTCTGTGTTCAGCCTAGATGCCAAGTAACCTGCTGCCAGTGAAGTCGGTGCTTTCAAAACTCAAATCGGTGAGTTTCGGACTTGCAGCAACCCCACGAGCAGCGAAGAAGTGAACTTTGTGGAAGCTACTCTAATGCCTTCGGTTCACGGTTTTTTTTTAAGCACCAAATGCTTTTGTTTGACAGTTACAGTGTGAGGGGAGTGTGCAAAGGTAAAGCAGAACAAGTGCATGCTGTACGTTTGTGTAGAGGATCAAGTACAAGACGGAAGCAGAGGTAAATATGAAACTTGTCTTCCACTTTGACCGTCATTGCCACCATAGCGGGACAAGGGAATGGTGGATGAAGACACGCAGGTGTAACTGGTAGGACTGGTCCTCATAACGGAGTTCCGTTAACCTTAGTGGAGAGAAAATGTCCAATTACTGGCTGTGTCACCCAGTGGAACCATTGAGGAAACGACAGTACAAGCACCGGTTTGGTTACTGATGATTGTGGCCATAGTGTTACACAAACTATATCACACGGTTGCTAAGCAGTTTGGACCTCACATAGGCACAGTCTGTATGTACTGGTGCAATGCCCTCCGTCAGTGGTTAAAGCTGATGTTTACAGACAGATGTGGTACAGACAGACAGATACATAAAGTGCCTTTGATCTATGACATAATACACTTGGATTTATTGCTGTGACGTTGCGTTTCACCCACACGTTGCCAAAGGCCAGGTTGAAGACCCAACAACGGCCACAGTCTATCCAATGTGCTTGAAACTGGATACTGCACTTTAGGTCCTTAGAAATATGTACACCAATTTTGAAGGACATTGGATTATTGGTTGTTGACATATGCAAACAACAGACACACACACACACAGATTGCTTGAATTGTTCCTAGAAGTTAGGTCACAGGTGGACAAAGCTACGGGCCACTTCCTTACAGTCCTTAGCCAGAAGGAAGTCGTCCAAATTGTGTTTCTGTTACTCGCTTACATGCACATGCAACAGTATTTGGCTGTCTTCCTCACATAATCGAGTTTCTCAAAAGTGGGATAAGGCCTTATCCAGACGTCTGAAGTAGAGATGTGACTCACAAACACAAAAATGCAATGCTTCAAAAACTCAATCATAGCCAGGAAACTGCAGTCCATGTAAACAGTCACAGTTTGAAGAGCTTAACCAGTGACAGCAGCCACTGGTTTATAGAAAGAAAATGCAAATTGCCACAACCTACTTTAATGCTGATAACATATACATACCGAACACATACAAAACAGACACATGCATTCTACAGATCAACACAGTCAAATGCAAACCCAAGAGAAGCACACACATAGCTGGCAAAGACTAGAAGGATGACAGAAATAATACAGCAACACAAAAGATACGTTGGATTGGAAGAGATAGAGAAAATACTGCAAAGATAGTAGGATGCATACATTAGTTAAAAAAAAGACAAAGTGAATGCAAATATTTGCATACAGGTTACAAGAAATACATAAGGGCCACATAAGAGGAAGGGTTTGGAAAACAAAAAGAGGAAAAAGTGATAAAGGTGGCGACTCTTTCTGTAATGCAACAGAGCAGACTCTTTAAGTCTTCTGCCACTGTCTATTGTCCTACTGTCCATATGTTTCCTACCATCAAGCGGCTATGTGTCAGATAAAGTCGTACTAATGGGACTGGGATTAACCTCCGCCAACAGACGAGGGCACGCGGGTATGCACAGTTTGGGTGGCCTTGTGCAGTCACTGTGCAGCGTCCTTCCTCTTCACTTTCAACCCACACATCAGTGCTGTGTCCAATTCTATTTCAAAGATGAAGACGGACTGAAAAGTGTCCAGTGTGTATTTCTGTATGATCTGAACCGAGGGCAGGGCCAGTCCTGTTTTGGCCGCTGAGCTGCTGCGTATCCTCCAGCAGTTTTTTTTTTTTTGCTGTGTGCGATGCCAAGAAAAACAGCATAGGCTTTAGACCTGTAGAGGCCATATCCTGCTGCCTCAAAGGCCCGTACACGTGTATTTGCGTGATTTAGAGGCAAGCGAGCGGATCAGCATGTAAATTTGAGCGAGCGCTTGGACACCTTCATGCAGTTGTGTCTATGATGAGAGGCAAAAAGAGAGCGAGTCTGTGTCTACACAACCGTGTCAGGGTGAAAACATTTATGTGCACATGTGCTGCATCCATAAATAGTCCTTGACGTGTGCTCTGTTTATTTTTTATAGATGCGTTCTGTGTGAGTACAGTACATTCCTGGGTTCAGGCCAGGTTAACTCTCTTCTCTCTGTTATAACGCTCCAGCTGTAGTCTCATGACGAAGAAGTAGTGAAAAGTCAGTTGGTTTTTCACACATAAATTTCTGCACAGTAGACACACGTACACACTGTAAACATCCTGCATGTATGAATGTCCTTCTCTGGGCATGAAAGTCAACCCCAGCATAACCCCAAAAGGAATAACACAGCAGCTACTGTTTAGGCCTGCCTATACAGTGAGCTGCTCATTATGTAAGCATCCACAGAGACAGTGTTGTGCAGGAGAAGAAATACTGGACGTTTCACTGGTGCGATGCTGTGTTTCGTAACAATTTCAGGAATGCAGTACATCAAACTGGATCTTCTGATGCTTTACTGTTAGTTACAGCTACGGATTCTTTTACTGAACTCTTTAATTGTGACTAATTTTGTAGCTTTCACACAGCTAGCACATGAGATCCACAAGAGATGAATTCACTCTGCATTTCAGATTTGTCTTATTCAGTGTGAACCAACTGACACTAAATAGTTAAGCAACATACTGTAGCTACACTGTAAAAAAATGAATATTGTTTTTAACATTTTTTAAATGTAATTTCTGTCAACAACTTGCTGTTTTACACTTTTCCCCTGTTTTGTTTAATTACAGATAACTTCTAGTAAAATCACAGAAAAGGTATTCATTCATATGCTAACCATAAATCTAAAAAAAAAATGGCCAAAATGTCCACATCAAAAACCTGTATTTTGACACAGTATTTTGTTCTTTTTCATGTGACCACAACTAACACTATTTTACTGTATTCAAACTTTATTTTTTTAAACAGATATTTGCTGGATTTGAAAGAAAATTATGTACATTTAGGACTGAAAAATAGTAAGTCATGTTATTTTTGTTGTTTTTTTACTGTTATTTTAGACATTGTCTCTGTTTTGTTAAATTACAGATAATACGTAGTAAAACTCCAGAAAAAGAAAAAAAGAATTTAAATGTTGAGTTTAAAAGAAAGGGAGACAAACACTGTAAAACTGTAACGTCCACATCAAAAATCTGTATTTTTTACAAATATTGCTCTTTTTTTGTGTGACTACAAAATGGAACTGTTATTATTTTACATATATTTGTTATTCATTTCAGCTTTTTTACAGTCTAAAAAACTACAGTTTCAGTTGCTTTTTGCTTTCATTTTGTTTTTCTTTTTTTTTCTTTCTAATTATTCCATTTATTTTGGGCACCTTCGCTGCTAGTTTTTCAGATTTTTAACAAAACATTTTTTTACAGTGTACAGCCACCTCAATCCAATACTACGAAATCTAAAGTAAAAGTAAGTGTATTTAGCAAGAAAAGAAATCCCCTTGATCTTTCCTAAACTCCTTAAATGGACATGAAGTGACGTGCCTGTTACCAGTTCATTCTGTTAAGCTTGATGCACCTCATACTGAAATATGTGCAAAAATTTGAGTGTTGACTCTGAAGTTAAAGGTCTTCCTGCTTTGTACCGACTGGGCTCGTGTAGATGTGGCATATCCCCTGCCCTCAGAGGTACCGAAAGGGAAAGGAAAGGACAGAGATTCTCCATTGATACTTTACACAAACTGCTGACTGTTCTCTCTCTGTGGGACAAACTCTTTCCCACTCTCATGTTGCTTTCCTGTTGTTAAAATAAAAGACCTGACAGTTTCACTCAGGATGCAGAGTTCACTGGCAGGTCTCTTGTGTCGTCTCTTTTCTCTCTTCATCCTTCCCACTCCGAAACCAAGTGAACTACCAGGTACCAGTGTTTTGAAATCAATCGTAGATCCGTCAATTTTCTCTATGGCAGATATATGCATTTATCAGTAGGAGTATTCCTCCACGGTAAAATCACTTCTGCAAATGAACTCAGGGATCTCTGGAACCCCGTCTTGTAAGTTTTTCTGCGAGTAGTGGGAATGTTTCCTGTAAGCTTCCTGCTGGACTTCAAAGGTAACTTTGTGGTTAAAGAAATATGTTAGGTAAAACGTACAGCTGGAGAAGTAGACCTGGATCTCCTGCCCACTCTGCCTCCCTCTGGGTAGCAGAGACCACAGCGACCTTTTCATTCATCTTTATTTATCATCATTTGCCAGGCTGGAGGCTTAAAAGTGCTTTTGAATTTGCAGATGTGAAAGCAAAACTAGCAAATACTTTTGAAGAGATTAAGTCCCTTAACTTTAATTTTCTAGGCTGATAGTAATGACATAAACAGAACAGTAACGTTTTATTACGACTATTACCAGAGCATAAAGTACAGGTAATCCTTTCAGCCTTGTAAAGGAATATTAGTGCATTTTTGGTGAATGTTTATTTGTTGTCTTGCCAAAATTGAAATAGGAAGGTCATTAGGACTCTCACAGCTGGGAGCTGGTTAGCTTAGCTTAGCACAAAGTCTGGAAAGATTGGTTTTATGGGGGATTATTGTCCACTAATTGCATGGTTGGTGGTTCAACTCCTCATTCCTTCTGTTCACATGGATTGGGCAAGACATTGAACCCCAAATGGTTCCCGATGGTAGATGAGCACCTTGCTTCATAGCCATTGGTGTGGAAGTGGCGATGACATTGTAAAGCCTGTTGTAAGCCACTAAGGTAGAGGAGCACCATACTCGTGTCGTCCATTTATCATTTTTATTACTGAAATTTCACGATTCACATAAACAGCGCAATTTTCAATGAAAAATCATTTGTTGTTGCATGTACCTTAAAGTGACACATATTCATGATGGGAGCAAAGCAGCATGTCTGGCATTATAGTGTGACAAAGCCTACAAAGGGAGGAGATCGGGGTGGATGGATGGGTGGACAAACTCCTTGACTTTAACACCAGTGACTTTAGTTAATTTGTTTTCCTATACCACCGCTGACATTGTTTTGAGTTATGACCTTTCCACAACATTAACTATGTGTTTATTATTGTAACCATGGCGACAAATATCCCATAGCCTTAGCAATGTAATGGTCCCCCCCCTCCCAAAACAAAACTAAAAATTGTTCTCAAACCTTAACTAAACCCTCCAGTGTAAATCTTTTTTTTTTTTTTTTCAGCTGTCATTATGGCCTTTTCATATACTTGAAGACATATTGTGAGCAAAACAAGAGGTCAACAACATGGCTGAACAACATGCCGACAGGGCGCACCACCATCCATCAAATGTCTTAAAAACATGTATTAAGACATCTGGGATTTCATATTTAATAACCTACCTCAACTTGCAGATTGGGACTTTTCATACCAAGATTCTTCTTTGGAATCAATGAGGTTTTAGGGCTTAAGTCAACCCCCAGAGAGGGAATTTAAGTAATTTAATGCAAACATTAAAAATCATTTCCCAAACCTAATCAAGTCATTATTGCGGCTAAATGTAACCACATGTTGCTAAAGCCGTGTCAATTTGTTACAGTTCTGAAGTCCTTACATTACTTGCTACCTAATTGATTTGGCAACACGTCATCATGATGCAGGCATGTCCTACAGATCATGTGCATCATAATCAGATGATGCTTTTATTTATGATGTCTTGGATATTCTACCATCACATGCTGGCCGACATTACTAAGCAACACTGCCCTACCTACACAAACAAAATCACAATCAGATGCTGCTGCACACACACACACACACACACACACTTTCAACTCTTATCTTCCACACCACATACTGACGCAATTAAATCTAATGGCCCTATTCTTATGTCGCATTAATGAGCAAAGCAAACTAAGTGTTACCTTCTTTGCAACCTCCCTCTAGAGAGCCGGCGTGTAGCTGGCCTCAGGCTCTGAATGATAAAACACTTGTCAGCGAGGGAGTCCAGATGATCTCATGTGTTGTTCTATAGTCTTTTCTATCTCCAGGTCAACACACACACACACACAGACACACACACAGCTCAGGGGTTTAGCAATTGTCTTGCGCTTGGATTTCTCAACAGTGAGGTCCCAGCGGAGGTGTCAGCCAGTCACGAGTTAGCACTGTGAGTGATGTGAAGGGCTTTGTTGGTGATACAGTTTGCCAGAGTGTGCTAATCACACAGAAACACTGGCTCGTAATGTAAACACACCTGTGTCCTGTAATGATGCCAGCTCCGCTCCTCCTCACCCCGCATCTCCTTCAAAAGTTCGCCTCCCCCTTCAATCCATCCCTTTTTTTTTTCCACTCCTATCGCCCTCTCTTTCCCCTCTTGTCCGATGATTTACTTCAGTTCTGGTGAAATGAACTTCGTCGTATCAAACATTTTACTACCAAAGTCATGCTACGCACACACACAGACAGCTGTTTTATGGACAGGCGACTTTTATGGAGAGCACTGATGTGAGTGTGAACTGTGAAAGATATAAATATTAGACGCTGAACATGTCAGAGCAAGTGTGCATGTTTGTGTGTAACTCCTGCTGTCATGCAAAGCTCACATCTGCTGTTCATTTGCTTTATGCTCATCTCCCTTGTATCCGTCAATCCGCTGAGCACACACACACACACATACAGTACATCTAAATACACAGTGTTTTTCCTCCATAGTGGTTTAGGTAACATAATGCTGTCATGTAATAATGCCTGTAGGTGAGAGATCATTGAAAGGAGGCCTACAAACATGAGATAAGATGCTTTGCCATGCAGAGGCCTGAGGTCAGGGTGAGAGCTGAATGGAAATGCCTGCCTGAGGTTGAGATGAGGTCAGGATAATATGGACCGGACACTGGGTCCAGCTGGAGGTCATAGTTTACTGGGTCAGTGTGTCAGGACAGATAAATGGTCTATGTTTTCTGTTCAGTGTTTCACTTCTTCTTTTAACATTTGCACCGTATTAGGTGTTTGAAAATATTTACTTATTACAAATTAAATAAGTAATTATATTACTTTACGAGTTACTCAGCAGTAACATAATTAGCTGCATTACATGCTGCAGTGTTTCCTGTTGCTCAGTCAAGCTCTATTAAAGCTGCTTTCCAGCCTCTCCAAACCCCTTTTTAAAATCTTCTGCATTGAATGCATCAAGACAACAAGGTATTTAATAAGCAACTGTCCATCCATCCATTATCTATACACCGCTTAATTCTCTGTTGGAAGGCTGGAGCCTATCCCAGCTGACTCAGGTTGAAGGCAGGGTTCCCCACCGTGCCGCCCGTTAATAAGCAACCCAGCAAAACACTAGGCTAAGAACACACAGCACTGCAGCAACCCCATGTTTTTAATTTTTTTAAACAGGTTCAGAAGTTGGGATGTCAGGATTGGGAGCAGTCTGGGGAATTTTTTCATTTAACAGGTTTGCACAAAACTACATCCTAAATTTAGTTTATATCTGCTGTCGCAAAGTCAATCATCAAACATGTTACAAAGATGTAGGACCATTATATTCTTTTATTTTAAGTCAAATTTCCAGTAATTCTCTGGCCAAGTCAGTAAGCCTCATACAAGTCTTTGTCATGGTGCTCCTTTACTAGGTAAACTCCCACAATGCTCTCACTTGCCTACCTCCTATAGTTGGTACAGTATGAAAGAGTAAGAGGCTTCACCAGTTGGGGGAACCTGGTACCACAGCTAATCTACAATACTTGAAGTGTACATTATCTGGAAAATTTGTATCAGATAAAGACAAATACGAAATATTAAATGACTCAGATTGGTTCAGGAGCAAATAAATAAAAAACTTGATCAGGACATCCATAGTCAGTAGTGTTTTGAAAAGTCTCAGCTGTAAGGGTCCTGTAACTCCAGAGTACAGTAGACATAAGGAGTGAACATGGCAGCAGTTATACATTTTAAAGTCAAAATGTATAAGTGTGAACGTGCCCTTAGCCCATTCAACTGCTGGGTAAACAAAATGTCTGTAATCTCTGCAGTCTCTTCAAGAAATTACATAACTACAATGCCATGTTCAGCTAGCCCAAGCTGAAAAAATACAACTACCTCCTTCGTTTGAAGAGCACTGCTGTATGTGTTTGACTGGGCAGCCAGTCCACAGGGTTTCACATAAATCCTACTAGATTACTTTGTAACACAAACAGCAACAGGTTACCGTATGATGGTCACAAGAAAACATAAAATTATCTTTACTGTAATAACTCACTAGAACTGTACAATCTTGTCACATCACAGGAATTTCTGGTGGTGCATGTGTCTGTCTGTTTGTCGCAAACATCAATAACTGCACATCCAATCTACTCTAAACTTGGCGTGCGTATTGCTGGTGACCCGACTTAGTGCAGCTTTGAATTTGAAGCAGGTCGAATGAAGAGTGGCCGTTCCTAGAGTCTTTGTGTGGGTCTGGCCTTTGGGTCAACCCTGTTGCTGGAGCGACAAAGTCAGAGGTATGGTGTTATGTGAGGTGTCACATTGTGATAAGTGCTATAAAGACATTGGCAGAATTAGTGGGATTACAAACGACAATATCTTGTGGAACTTCTCAGAAGCCTTGATGGGATTTCACTGATAAACAACAAGCCCCCACCGTAGCAGCTTTGCTATTTTTTGCTGTAAATGCCCATAGTAATCTGCAGTCCACCGCTCCATTTACATCTATGGTCGCACACACACACATTCCAGACATGCACTGTATAATGTGACATCTGATGCAAATGTCAACACACATGCTGACCCTCAAACATCAGTGCTGTTTCTCTGTTTAGAAAACTGGAGTTAATGTGACCACATTTGACCACATCATTTAAAAGCAGGGCTTACTTTCTGTGTGTGTGTCGCTGAGTGAGTGTGTGGTCCCATGTGTTCCAATACAAACAAGCTTATCATTAGCATTACAGCATCTTGAAAAATCTCTATGCACTAATGACAACCCTCCGAGCAGGCCAAGCCATCGGTGGAGCGCTGCAGTGCCGTCATTAGCTCTTACACAAGAACTGATGAATCGAAGAAACCTGGGGATTGATTCCTCAAAAACCTGCTGAGAAAAGTTCAATTACTTCTGTAATCGTACACATATATTTTTTTTTAAATCACACTTGTGCTCATCTGGAGAGGGAGTAGGACTAAAACAACAGCGGTTACATAACCTAATAAACACAGAAATGTGAAATGGTGCTTTCTTTATGAGGTCACACTGACAAGAACTAATCCACACAGTGGGCTCTGCGTAACCTGAAACATCCCTCAATGATGTGGAAAAATCCTGGTGAGATTTTTCTAACAAAGAAAGAGAGCAAGACAGGTTCGGTCTCAATCGATCACAGGGCCTGTTATCAAATGAAATATAACAAATTTGTCAAATCTTATTCCCTCTCCACAGTCAGGTTTACTCTGTGATGTTGTCAGGTACTTCAAAGTGGTTGTTTGCACTCATGTGTGATTACAGTTGCCAATACGTTTTGCAAGTCGAATGCCAGCTGGGGACGTTGTTGCCCACTCCAACAGGAAACACTCGTTGCCAACAGTTTTGTCACCAGGGAGGGGACGTGGGATACGTACCGTGCTGCAATATTTCTACGAAACGGCACTCCATCCCCGTCACTCTTATCAGCTGATGATAGGAGAGGATAAGTAATAAATACGCGCTGAGGCTTGGCCAACAGAGTGGCGTCAATCAAAAAAAGCAGCCTTTCCCGGAGCCTGGAATAACTGCTGTAAGATCCACTGTGCGTGTTTCTGTTAAGTATCGCCCATCCACTCCTCTGTGGCTGCCTCTTGCATGACCTATGATAATGATCCGTCTATGCCTCACCTCCGACCTCATAAAACTAAACCAGGTGTGTGCAGTGTGAGCGCTAAGGGGGAGGCATGATTGTGTTTGTGTGCACGGAGGACCCCTGCCTATGCTGAGTGACAGGGCTGAACTGTTGCTGGTACCACAGGGCTGATATAGAGGTGCAAAGTCTTCTAGTTATTTATTCTCTCTTCCCGCTACTCAACGGGACACATGCCCGACAACCATTACTCAACCAGTGAAAAGGAGGCAATATTTGAGCAGCGTGGAGGAAATTACAGTAGCACAGACTGTTTAGATTGAAAACTATAAACTGTACATCATGCACTCTCCGTTGGCTCTTGAGCTGGGACAAACAGAGACCAGGTGGCCTGCACAGGGTTATCGTTGCCAGGGGTCAGGTGCTGGCCTCACTCCCCCTCTGACACACAGGGCACCAGGTAAACAACCTGCCGACAGGAAATCCTGTCTGTCAAACACCAGCAAGGCCGTGACGTCAGACTCCTGACCCCGGAGTCAGCAGCTTTCCCCCCTCTCCACCCAAACACCTCGTCATGATAAACTGAAATGTCCACATGCGCACACACACATGACACACCTCTCCATTTCCTTGTATATCTTGGCTGTTCATGGAATTTTATACGGTCAGCAGACTTTTAATATTTTTAATTTCACTTGTGATTCCTGCTATCGTTTCAGTTGAACAGAAATGCATGAAATATGGTGGTGAAACCATTTCAGAATCATCAGAGGTAATATCTGAAACAAGATTCTACAGCCGTGCTAGCAGCTCTGTGAAGCTGTACTTATCCACAGCGGTACTTTGAGATAAACTAGTTCTGCCGATGTCTGTATGGGTCTTAACATGGTGTGACGGCACATGACATCATGCATTTTCCTTTGATTCTCTTATGAGAATGTAACATCATACAGTTGAGTTTTATGTTGTTGGCTAGCAACAGCAGTGCCTGCACACGGGAAGCCAAAAATCACCCCAAAAAGGCCACTGCTCATCAAAGTGATGCCAAACTCAATGTTGCACTTCCTCAGGTCCCCAGAAACACACCAACCAAGTCTGAATTAGATCCGATCAACGGTTTTCTAGACAGACTTACTTCATTTATGAGCAAGAATTTAATGTTGCTGTGTTAACTGGCTCACATCGACAATGCTACAGTGGGCAATGTTGATGTCAAGGAGGTATAATAATTACCGTGTTAACAATTTCAGGCATGCTTACATGTTTTTGAGATATTGAAAGTTTGACCCAATAGTGCTGCATTAAAAGTCAGGGTACCATCAAAGTTATCATATATAATCCTAAGGGGTTTATAAATGTCTGTACCAAATTGTATGTCGATTCATTCAACAATTTTCAAGACCTATCTTCTAAAAATGACTAATTTTTGTCTCATGAAGGATCATCCATTCATCTATTTTCTTCTGGTGGCAGTCTGCAGCAGCAGCGGGCTAAGCAGGGTATTCTTGTTGTTGCTATCCCCAGCAACATTTTTCAATTCCTCTTGGGGGATATCAAGGCGTTCCCAGGCTAGATGAGATATGTAAACCCTCTGATGAGTTCTGGTTCTACCTCAGGGTCTCCTCCAGGATGGACGTCCTCGGAAAACCCCAAAGAAAGTTGAATGGATCACCAAATGTCAGGAACATTCAGCCTCTGAGAAGCATGAATATCTTAATAACATAAAACCTATGGCAGCCCATTAAACTTCCTCTTCAGTCATTGATTAAACCCCAATAAACTCATCTCTGTGTATCAAAATTACTTTTTAAAAAAACATTTTTTTCCATGAAAACAATCCCAAATTGCCTTAAAAGGGGCTAAGAATAAACTTTATACTGTTTTCTTGTAGACTGTGAATGATATATGAAGTCCAAGCATTCTCCAACCACTCCTCCACCATTTGCTGCAACTCACACTAGTTCAGCTATGACTCTTCTCAAACATCGTAACAGATTCTGAAAAAGAATATTGACACAAAGAGATTCACCCTGCAGATTGGTAGGATTGGTTCTTGAGGTTTGTTATGAAACCCTGGAAGTCTGAATTTGTGCTTTTTTGACTGTCATTGGTACACGGCAGTTTCAAAGTGGAAATGCTCTGCCATTGAATGCTTATTTAGCTTGTGATGATTCTTCTAGCAGAAAAAAAACCACCATATGGACATATTAACAATGCAGAAAACTTGATATCTTCCAGTTCAGATAACTGACTGGCAGACCAGCCCTGCCATACCAAGAGCCGTGCAATATTGCCAGGCTGGAGATCTTTGGGATTTTCCAAATGCAGCTTAGGTGTCAGAGGTAAATAGTTCAAAGCCCAGGTTCAGGCACCACAGGGAGTAAAATGACCCAGATTCTTCCGACTTCCGCGCACACCATCTTTAAGTAAACACTTCACCACCAAACCTGACACTTCTTCTTACATCCCGAGACGTCTACCAGAATCAGCGACCTGGCAAGTCCACCATTCCAACACTCTGTCTCATAACAGATGTCACAGAGTCTGCCGGTTGTGTTTCTCCTTCTAAACAGCACAATGACTAGCAGAACCTGGCAAACATTATAGAAGAGTGAGAAAAAGTCGTTAACGCATGTTTCTGTTGTTAAGTCATTAGTCAGTCTTTTGTTGGCCAGGAAGGATCAAAGCCCAGGGGCCCTGTGTATTTATGAGAGTTGGGGGGGCATGGTAGCCAATTGCTAGCTTTATATGTGCCTGTGTTTATGTGCAAATATGCTGTGTGTCTTTTTGTGTATATCTGGGTTCGGGCCTAGAGTTATCACACTGTTGTGGATGGATGGGCTCGACTCAAAGCTCCCACAGGATGCAGTTTTTTCCAAAGGTTTGTGTTAGTGCTGAAGCACTGATGTCCTCTGATCCACAGCCAGGCACACATACAAACAGTGGGAGTGTGTTAAGTGTGTGAGGCGATGCGAGTGTGTGTGCAGGCTCCTGCTTTTGAAATGTGTTTAGTTTGGACTGAGGGGTAAAACAGCAGATTGCCAGGGAATAAAACACCCCTATCTGGCTAAGAAGAGGCCTAGCGGGGGTCTCAAGTAACTGATCTGAGTTCAGTGGGTGGTAGTTAATGGTTTGATCAAGAGGTCAGTTTTCTGGCCAGGGCTCCTCGGGGCTCAAACCGTGAGATTCAGGATTTTATTCAAATGCCAAGTGCAGCACAGCCTCAATGACGTGTCAAATTGTCTTTCTGAGCCGATCTTCAAACAACAAACACATACAGAATAAACACGCTCGTTTCCTCTTCCCTCCATCCCCTTTATCTGCGCTCAGATCCCCCCGAGGATCTTCTTCAAAGCAGGCCCGAGTCTTCACACAAAGACTCCACACAGCAAAAGCTTTCACCCTTTAGTCTTCCTTTCACTTCCCTTCATTTTAAGTTTCCTTCTCCTCTTCCTCTCCTGCTGTCTGCATCCCACCTCCTTTCCTCTCATCCCATATGGTAATCTCATTCTGTATTCTGTGGGACCGTCGCTCAGTGTTGAGGTGGACATCCGTGTTGAGAGCAGAACTTGGTGCCTCCTTGGCTCCGGCTCTTTGACAGAGCTATTTCAGAGCTGTGATACCGGAAAACACACTCACAGGTCTGCAAATAGAGCAGCGGACTATGATGCCCTTTAAGAAGCCACTTGCTGCGGATAGAGTTTCTAGATGGGATCCAAGACAGGATCCCCTGTCGAGTGAATGGAAATGACTCAATGAAGAGTGAGAGGGTGGGGCAGGGAGGACAGAAGAGGTCAACACATTGATTTGATTTTTATTTACTTATCATAAGGAATGCTGCTTATTCTGCAAGTTTTGTTTTTAGGTTTTTATCTGAAAGGCAGAAACAAACTTGGATGTGAAATATTCAAAACCAACAGGTTGGAAAACTACAAAGACTAAAACAGTTTCCATAACATGCTGATTTAATTTATTAATAATAATAATTTGATTTGTATAGTTTCTTGAATAATTTTCACAAGTGTTACAGTAGCATTATTTTATTTTTTATTTTTTAAGTTGAATTTTTTACTTTATTATTTTTTTACTTTATCTTTTTTTTTTTACTTTATTATTTTTTACTTTGTTATTATTATTATTATTATTATTATTTGTCTTTCTTTACTTGGCAAAGGGAGAAGAAAATAAACTGTAAAACTGTAAATTGTATATATCAAAATCTTTGTATTGTTTTTTGTTTTAACTTTTTTTTTACATTTATTTATTTTTTGTATATTCTTATATAAATATTCATTTAAAAACAAATAAATAGATTAGATGAATTTTTCAACATGGATTCTTTCATTTGGAAAAAAAAAACTTGAGCTAGAGTTTTCAAGGAATAAAAATAACATAACTGCAGTTGAATACATTGTGAAAGACTTTTTTTTTAATCTACCTTTTTACAACAGTAAAGCATTTCTACTGTAGTGACCAGCTCCCTAATATATGAAAAGAAAATACAAATAATAAATATGCAAGTTCTAATAAATATGTGAAAAAATATTAGCATTAAAAAACAGTGTTGAATTTGATATTAAAAACAAATCCAACTGTCTTATAAAAGTCACTCATCCAGTTTCCTTGATGCTACATTTTGTCTTATTTTCTGGGTATCTGGAAGCTTCACATACAGTCGACTATGTGTGTGTTGGTTGACTTAATTTGCTGCTCAACATCCTCCTCATTTGTTAGCCTAAACAAGCTATGTTAGCCTTCGTGAACCTCGTGTCCAGATCCTTGCAGCTGTGCAAGTTCACAAACTATAATAGTAACATTTCAGGTTGTGAACATTGCGATGACATGTTGTTAATACAAAGTAAAAACTGAAAGTCTTCCAATTAAATCTGTGTACAGATGTGGATATGTGTCATTGAGCTGCTTAGATAAGTTTGACATGTTTCCTCCGTTTGTTCCAAATGCAGCACTGATTTGCATTCTGACGTTTGGTTGGTTCCTGATCTTCAGCTCAAACACTAAATATCTCCATACACACATTTGAAGGTGTTTTTTTTTTATACAAGTCTCAGTGGACCTAGGCTTCAACTGTGCTTGACAACACCACTCCAGAGAAATCACAATCTCCAGTAGGCTACTTATGACAGCAGTGGTACTTTTAGTACCATATGAAAAAAGTTTCGGTTCTCGTGACATCCCCAAAAACAACAGGAAATAGTGCAACACCTGCTGTCTTAAACCTTTGAGAACATTTTAAAATCTTGACATTTTAATGTTGATGTTCTCATCATAATGTCACATAATCACATGATATCATACATTTGCCTTTAATGATGTTACTGCGCAACAAGAACAACTTTAGTTTCGCCCAAAAGCAGACAAAGGACTACTGAGGACACTGTTGTGAAAGAGTGACAGAATCGTCTTTGTTTTTTTTTTTTAGCTAAAATAAGAGGATAGCTTATCCAAATGACTTCAAACTCCACACTACACTCCCCTGAGTCCCAAGCAAAACACCCGCCAATTTTGAAGGAGATTAGATGAATAGTTGTCGAGATATGCGAAGAACAGACAGACGCACACACGCACACAGATTCCTGCTTTCTGAGTGAGATAATGACTTTTCCCTCCCAGAAGCAAAGGTGGAAGCAGCGAGGCATTATGGTGCTGTAAAACATCTTCCTCTGGAGGCCTGGAGCTGGATTGTTTGGCCAACAAAGTGACTAACTTTGACACTGGAAACTGCCTCCTGTGTTCTACGCCATCAGTCATTGTATTGACTCCCTGATTTTCCCGACTTTAACAAATAATGTTTAACCCCCCTCATTTCCAACATACATTCAACTTGCATTCATTGTTTGTTTTTTAGTTGCTCTGAGCAGTTAATTTAGTTCTGCACTTATCAGAAAATGACATCACCACATATCACAATTATAATTTTGCATTTGACGTTCTTCTTAGAATGTGACATCATGCATTTGTTTTCGAATATGTTGCCTAGCAGACAGGGTGACTAAGGTTTCAACAACAAGCAGCCAAAGGACCCCAAAAAGACCCCAAAAATGGGCACCGCTCATGAAAACAACTTCAAACTTGATGATTGAAACAGATCAGATGTACAGTTTTCGAGACATACTACGCACAGACATACACAAAGATGGACAGAGATTCTTTCATTTAATAGTGATATCTGTCCTTGTCTGTTTGCCCACTGGTTGGATTTATCAGTTTCTAAAACGAGCTGCCTGTTGTTGCTGACAAACTACAAGTTACAAGCCTAAAAACCAAAATTATGAGCTGAAAGGTGATAAAAGGCTCAGTGGAGTCCAGATGGGCTGCAGTCAGTTGAGTTTGTCAAGTAACACCTTTTGCATTACAGTGATTTTTTATTATTATAGATTTTTTTTAACGTAGTGCAGCTTGAATCAGAGGTGGTAGATCATATGGGCTGTCTTAGCATACAATAATTATGAAGTATATTATAAGTAAATCACGAGGACCGGCCCTTTGAGACAGCGAAATTGCCTCTCCTTAAGTCTATGAACAATGTCTATATATAAAGTGGATCAATTACAAGCTATACTATGCTCACACATACAAATGCATTTACCACACACACTGCCAAACACAGCTGGCCTGTTTTCATAATCATCCCCGTCCTCTTCCCTGCACAGTTGTCGTCCCATGGGCAGGGCGGGGCAGGGCTCGGTCCGGGGCTGGGCTGGTCCCCAGAGGTCGGCTTATCAGCTCTCCCGCCTGGTGCATCCTATAATTCCGCCTCTGAATAGCCACTACAGACTCTTATTGTTGTACCACTACAGTGAGGGAAGCTTTGGAAGTGTTGGAAGTCTGGAAGTGACTTATTTACCTGGACAAATGCCACTTTTTCCCTGAAGAGAAACACATGTGTGCTTCTCTCGGACTTCAAAAAGACATGTGAGTGACTTTCGGTATCTGTAGGAGGGGTCAGTTTCTGAAAAACGGAGGAACAACCTGAACTCATGAAATCCCGTTGCAAGCTGATGCTATCACACTGTGCTCCCGACACCTCGACATATTCATGGTGACACAAACAGAACATTACATCATTCCTCTCTGAATATATTCAGCGGCTCCTAAAGAGTCTCAGGAGACTCTTTGTGTCCCGACACCGTGCTGTGGTTCAGGACCTGAGGTTACTCTGTGTAGAGGTGAATATTGCAGCATGGGAGGTACACCATGTTCGAACGCGTGCATGCCACTGTGGCTAAAGTGTGTGGTGACATGCAGATCCGCCACCGTCCCAATCTCCAGCGTGTTATGAAACAGTATCCTTGGCTGTATATAGGTACAGACCAAAGAGGAAAGTACACACCCTTCAGCATCCTCATCTGCATCTCGACAATTCCTGTTTTTGGAAACCGACTATATGGAGTGTCAATAACGCGCAAACACGCACACACGGCGCTGTCAAGCAAAGGAGGAAGGAGGGCTGTTGAGAACCTTTAAACAAAAAGACATTTTTAGAAATATCCTCTTGAGCGGGGAAACAAAGGGGGGAAGTGACATGACGTCGCACAGGAGGGAATCTGAGGGTCACCGGTGGCATGACGGTCACGCCTATGGAACAGTCTCATACATAAACAATCTTGTTTCACACACACACACAGACACACATTCAAGGTCTTTTTGCGCTGCTCTTAAAATAGCCATTTCCTCGTCTTCTCTACTTATTTGCTGATATTAGAATCATAAGGATGTTTGGTATCCACTCTGCCTTCCCCTTCAGCCGAATCCACAAGAAATCCAATGTTTTATCAGGGGATGTTTTGATTATCTGCACTGATCCACCTGTAGACCTGCGATAAAAGTTATGTAACATGGAGCAGACCAGCTGTTCATTGTCGGATATTAACCTGGAAATTATTATACTTCCACACAAGCAACACACTGTACAACATGTTATTCTCCTAATGGGATACTGTTGTGTTTACAGGATATGTTTACAATCAACAAACCCACTTCCTCTGCTTCTAAACATAGCTCTGAACAGCGCACATGGCCAACAGTAAAATAGAATATGACAGAGGAGAAAAGATCAACTGTTCAATAAAGGCTTCCAGACATATAGCCTGCTGGTGCAATGATGCAATACTGTAAGTTAAACATGCACATGGCTTCAAGGAATAGTTCTAAGGGGGGAAAAAAAGGCTTATTTAGTTTCTTACCAAGATTTAAGCCCTATTTGGACAGGAACATTATTACCTCTGGCCCTCCAGTTATTTATAATAATTGAGGAGGCCGTCATGTGATCTTAACCCTGTGCAAATCTGCCATGTTTGTAATTTGTAAAGTAAGAATTCCACAGCAAATTACCTCACATGCTTTACCAAATACAGAAGTCCTGTGACTCCTGAATCAATCAGCATCTCATTAAGCTGAGGTTCTCGACTTTTTTTTTTTAAAGATATTTTGGGGTTATTTGCAAGGTTTTATGTTTTTATCTCCTTTCCACTTGAAAACTATGGAGGTTGCACTGACAACTAAAATGGAAGTTTGGACAGCAGTTTGGATACAAATCCTGGAGGCTTATGATACGACACAGCATGAAAATGAGGAATGAAAAATGTATAATTTTCAAATTAAAATCGTAATTTGAAACAATTGAATTAGCACATCGCAATGGCTGGAGTTTAGGATATACGAGTTGTGGCTGTCAAATAATGAGACTAATGCTGTAATTCAATTTTATTTAATTCAAGCAGACTGAAACGTTCAGCGGTTATTTATGTTCACTCACTGAGTACTACGTGGTTCAGGCATGCACGCTGCAGCTCAACGGACATAAGCTCAGTCAGTCTCACTGTTTTAAAGCCACAGCATGTTTCTGGACCCAGAGTTTAAACTTGTATCAATGGTTTTGTGTTCAATAGTTATTATATAGCAGCCTATTAATATCACATCCAGGGATAATATCAGTAAATCTGAGTAAAGCACAAACAAAAAGTGTGCTGCATGAAACACAAACATGGGGGGAATTTTCCTAAATCACATCAAATCCCTAAATATTAATACACCGTGTATTTAACTAAGCTTTAAATGAGAGGATTGATATCACTTTCATATCTGTATGCAAGCAGTTGGTTAGCTTAGCTTAGCATAAATACAGAAGATGAAGATGTAGTTGAGTGTAAAAACAACAATATGCCATTCTATGTACTGGACTGCTTCTTGGCTACAACCAGTAACTTCCATGCAGTTGCCACTGGTTCGCCTGCCGTTTGGTTTCAGTCAAGAAATTGTACTTTAAATGGGAAACACAACTGTAGCCAATACTGCGTTTTCTTTATACAGGATCGCTGTCAACCCTATATTAAAGGGCAGACTCATTTCTGTCTTTAAACAATTATCTGTCAAGAATTCACACAGATCAGGTGGACGCTCGACACAGAGAGGTTCAGGCAAAAAGGCAGGTTTATGACCAGTCAGGGTTCAGTACACAGCAGGTCAGTCAGACAGGCAGAGGTGTCCAAAAAACGAGAGGCGAACAGCAAAGTCAAAAACAGAAACGAGGGCGAACACAAAACAGACTATGACTGTGACTATGGCTATGGCTACGAAGAAAACGCTGGAACAAGGACCATGAAGTACAACGAACTGGCTGTGAGACGCACAGGATCACATACACGAGGTAATGAGGGGAGATGGGAAACAGGTGAAGGAAAACCATCAGGGAGCAGGTGTGACGAGACGGGTGCAGGAAGTAAATAAGACAGAGACAACCCATTAGTGATTTCAAATTAAAACAGGAAAGACAAAACATAAGATGTGCACACATGAACAAGAACTTGACAGACATGACATGATCATGATTCTGTATGTACACTGAAACAGATTTTGCTTAATGCAATCATTTCTCCTGAGGTCTTCTCTGTCTTTAAACCAGTGACTAAGTGCAGGATTTGTGCAAGTATACAGCGTACATCTACTTATTTTTAGTCTGCATTGCATGTACCCACTTCTGATGCACATCATTCAGCAGTGTGTTGCGGGTCTTGATAAATAATGTTGATACTATAATGGCAGCACACGCCGACCAGTACTGTCTGCTACGAATCAGATGTTCTTCTAAGGATGTCCCAAGCCTAAGATCAGGATTAAGGAATTTTCACAGGAATTTTGACATGATCTGTACAGGCCCATATATGTACCCAATTCTTTATTTACAATTGTTGTTGCATGGATATGTAAAAAAAAAAAAAAAAAACAACCTAGAGAAACAGCCTTTAGCTGTTCTTCTGAGGAGAAAAATAACTTACTTCCTTTATCCCGGCTTAGCTCATGACTTGTTGACTGGCTTGAGATCAGTCAGCCTCATACAAGTCTCTGTCAAAGTGCTCCTTTGCTAACTAAACTACCAAACTGCTTTCTGCTTGGTAATATGAACATGCTGCCTCCTCTGGTTGCTTTAGTATTCAACAGTAATAGGCTTCACCTGGTAGCACCATCAGGCACTGATATCTGAATCGAGTATAATGTAGGAAAAAGCTGCCGAGAGATACTAAATATTAAAGGGACTGGATTGAATTATCACAAAAAAAAAGTTGATCATTTCTAGAAACTCCCTGTTCATAGGCTTCCAAGGTGGTAGAACATGTGCCCAGTTTTCATGTGTGGATGGACGAAGAAATAAGAAATAGTTGATTCAAAATCCCTAATTATGTATTTGTCTCACCCTTCGTCTGTGGGCCAGTATTGATTGCGAACTTTGTTTCCCGTAATAAACAAGAACTCTGAAGTAAACAAGAACAGGCTGCAAAATGAAATTCCCACCAGGCCACCAAGCAAGAAAATTTTGTGTGATCTTTGATTCAATCTGGAGTTTGTGTCCAAATCTGCCTTTAACCACCTCAAAAATATCATTGTTTCTCTCACTGGGTGACACAGAGGAACTCGACTGTTCTCATGCGCTTTTATCTGGTTGAGCCAAAAATGTTCCAAATCAGCTACAGCTGATGCAGAACTCTGCATCTCAACCAAAAGACCACAAGGAGGAAACACATCACACCTGCTTTAAAGTTTTTACACTGGCTGCCTGTCAGTTTCAGTATTGATGTTTTAAACTCTTTTACTTCTTTTTTATGATCCAGTATCCACATATATGTGTCACATGGTTGCAGTATATGATCCAGAACCCAATTCTTTTGGTTGTGCCAGAGTGCAGAACTAAAACCTTTTGCGAGGCAGCTTTTAGCGTTTATGCTCTGAGCTGCTGGATCAATCTGTCCAGGGACCTGAGAGCAGCTGCAAGTCGTCAAATATTTAACCTGACCTCTTCAGCCTGGCTTTTCATTAATGTGGTGTACTGATACTTCTCACATCAATTTCTTCATTTATTTTATTGCTTTTTATGTTGTTATATGTTATTTTTCTTCATTCATTCAATGCCTCTTCATTGAGTTTTTAAATCTAGATTATTATTATTGTTTTAATGTATGTTAATGCTTTTGTCTTTTAATCAAAATGTATCTATTTTTATTGCTTTATTTACATGTTTTTAGCTTTTTGATATGTGTCTATTCCTTTTTACATGTAGCTTCATTTTATTCTCTTCTTGTTCTGTCTTATGATTGGCTTATCAGTCATCTGGGAAGCACTTTGAACTGCACTAAACTGTATGAAGTCTGCTTTAGAATAAAGTTTGACTGAGTGATTTGATTGATTGATGGTCTGCACATATTAGAAAGTAGTAGAACACTTATCTAATTTCACAAAAAACATTCTCATCTTGCAAGAGGTGTTTTCTGACTTTTTGAAACATGCACATAATTCATAATGATTAAAAAAAAAAAAAAAAAAAAAGTCTTCACATAGTAACCATGTAACATGACTGATCAGCTATTGTTGCTTCTTCTATTTTCTTTGTCTTGGACAGCATGAAACATGTCCAATACCAGCTAACATTAAAGAATAATTACAACTTGTCTGATTGAAAACAATTCCAGGAGACTTATTTCTTTTTTTTGTTTGTTTGTTTTCAGTTGGAAAACAACTGCTTTCTTCTACTCTGTTTATTACAGTCATGCATGATGCAGCCTGTACGTCTGATGGCATTATGCAGCCTACTTTAATCACTCCAAAGTCATTAATAGAAACAAGCCTAATTGCATTGCCTTTTTTAAATTTTTGCAACATTTCAAAATTTCACTTCAAATTTGTTTGACAGTTATATGAGTTACTATGTAAATAAAACTGGCCTATTTTTGGGTGAAATAAACACCCAAGAGTAAATTACATGCGACAGTTTCCAGCATGAGTGTTTATCCTGTGCTAGATGGACTGCTTTAAAATAAAAGAATTTTAAAAATTAGTGGCATAAATGAAGGCTTTACACAGTTCTCCACGCACCACGTCACTGAAGCTACACAGAACAAGGATATTTCCTCCCATTATTTACATTAGAAGTGCATTAAAGACAGATTTGCCATCAGGAGGAAATAAAACAGTTTTGATGTACATATGTGCACCTGATTATTAAGGCTTGAGAAAACTATGCTTTAATTCTTAAACGAGTGATGCTTGATCCGTTAATAACATCAAGCTTGGAGAGGCCAATTCTTTTACTCTCTCTCATATGTGAACACACACACACACTCACACACACCTCACACATCTGTTGTAGGTTAGATCTGTTACAGAGTGTACGAATCTCCAAACCAGAGGGGGTAAAGCCATCAATCATACCTCCCTTCCTCTCTCTTCTCTTACTTCATGACACTGGAGCCAACCAGAGGTAAAGTTTGTGTTTACTGTAACAGTAAAGGTAAAGTCTTTTTTCCTGTTTGCACTCGAAATAGCGAGAACAGAGGAGCTGCATGCTGGTTAGTCGTACACAAAGTTCTAAATCACAGTAAGGGAGCGTCATCGTTTGCAGGATGGCTTGAGGTAATCAGGGTAAGCTGGACTCCAGTCTGAGGGGTAAATAAGGAGATTCAGTTTCATGTGATTTGCAAAGGGCAATATAACTGCTTCTGGGGGGAAATGTGTAGCTGCTGCTCTACCTCACACGCAACACGGAGCTAACAGCATTTTCTCATTGATCCATACTCTTCCTAATTCAATATGCGGACAGTTCCTGTGTGTAATGGTAGACTCGGCGCTGATAGGATAACGAGGGTTCGGAGACAGAGAGGGAGTGTGTAAAATGTAATAAGGAGAGAGTAAGACAAGGATCCACGCTTGTGACCGCTCTTCATGGACGTAAGGACTCACAGTGGGCGGCTTTGAACTTTAAACTTCTAATCACATTACGCTGCCCACTTAGGGATGTCAAAGCCGTGTCTTTGACGTATTCAGTAAAGCCTCCTCATTGAATAACTCGGGGATGTTTGCTCTGTTTGACCATAAGGGTGCTTTGACATGTTCCAAGAAGAGGCCTTGTGCTGCAGCGTTTAATGTCTCTGTGTGTGTTTGTCTGATAAATCCAACATAAAGGTTAATGGTGATGTTTTAAATGAGTGACAACTTAAAGACAACAGAAAGTTCTCCCCTTGAGTGTGACTGGACAACTTAAGCCAGATATATACATGCTTTTTACTATTCGTTTGCACAGACGTAATGTTTGACTCACAGATCCTGTAGTCCATTTGGAGCATCAGTTGTAGGCGTCACATCCTCACACATGTGTAACATGCAATAATTCACTGTGTGTAAAGATGGATGATGCCTGAACTGTGCTTTTGAAGTTGAGTGTGGTGGTTCTGGCTATCTCATTTTGGACTCCTGTGTCAAATCAGACAGATATGTTGCCGTACAGTCCGAGATCTTGCTCACAGTTTACTTAAGTTTACGTTATTTAGGAGCCAAAACCAAATTCTGTAAAATTTTTAGGTTGAATTTTGTCATTATATGTCACGTTTCAAATCTGTGACTGTTAGTCCTGAAAAAAGCATCTGTGATAGTTATCTGGAAAGCCATTTAACGGCTGAGTTTCTCCAGAAATAGAACTCCCACAGCCAGAAAATTTGGTGACGACACAAACAAAACTATTTCCAGCAGATCCAAATGATCAAATGCCTCCAGCAGAGGTTGAATTAGTTATTAATGGAGCGCTTAAAATTTTTTTTAAAAATGCCACATTTTTAAACCATTAGTGGAGTACGGCTCTAAAAATTTGGTGTAAGTATATAAATATGGATGTTTCCATGTTTCCTACTAAAGAAATACTCTTTGGTCGACATTTTATCAACTTTTAAGGCCTCTAACATCAATAGAATTTGATGTACAGTGAGTCTTTTAAGCTAAGATTCCATTTTTTGTGCTATTTTGACACGTCAAAATGTTGACGTGGACTCATTTGTAGGACCAAGAAAACTTGTGTGCACAAGGGTCACGTTTACAAGTTGCTTCATGTCAAAGCTTAACAGCATTTGGGTTTTATTTTGCCTTCAGTTTCAGGTTTATTAACACACATCATGGCAGGAACTACAAAAACAAGACAAGTGAAACAAGGCATCAATTTTGTACTAACAGCAGCAAAAGAAAACAATACAAGAGTCACCAGTCTTACATTGGATGCAGAAAGGAAATAGTCAAAAACCATTCCAGTGTCTCTGCTGGTCTTGATATCAGCTTTATATTGTCTTTCTCTTCTCATTATAGTTGGAGCTGGGATGGGTGACAGAACATGTATTATTGGCACACAATAAAATCAACAGATGGAGGCCATTCGAATGAACGACTGTGTGTGTGATGGAAAGCGCTGGCTGGATTCATCCCTGACAACGATGAAGAGGATGTGAGGGTAAAGTTTATGAACCCAAGTGGCCTCCATCTGTGGATATTTATTTGGTGCCAATATTACATGTTCTGTCATCCATCCCAGCTCCAACTAAAACCAGGAGGAGATGAAGACGATACAAAGTTGACTTTAGGATCAACAACCCAAACGCAACAATAGTTTCCTTTCTGCAAATAAATGAAGTGTAAATCCAGTGATGACTCTTTTGCAATGTTTTTATTTGTTGCCCTTAGTACAGCACTGGCATCCTGTTTCACTTGTCTTGTTGTTGTAGCACCGGCCAGGATGTGTTTCACTCAATATGAGATTTATTGTGATGTGTGTTGCATTATCATCGGTTTCTGTGTTCATTTAAAGAATATGAGGCAAAATAAGCCGAATATGTTGTTCAATTTCAATATGAAGATGACAACTTTCAACTTTGCACATATGATGACAACATGTGGAACCCTGTGCACACCGGTGTTTGTGGTAGTGATGACTATTTTTGACATTTGAAGGTCGTCTACATGAACATATGGGTAAAAAGCAACAATATCTTCATCCTAAGCAGGCCAACGTATCCAAAAGAAACTCCTGATTTAAGGCAAAGAAACTTTTGATGAATTTATCATATGAGGCAGTAGAAGACGGATGAGCGTATTCAAAAAATTCAACCACCTCCACACTGTCTAACTTGCAAAGATGCATTTCTTTGCTCAAAGTTTTGGTGCTAGACCTTCATCAGGCAAATAGTCACTGACTGTTAAGACAAGTTAGGAGTCTGTTTGAATCATTTAGAAGAAACTCAAGAGGCTTCCAGAGGAATACTATTTTTGGCACTTTCGTATCAGCACCTACAAACTCCATCCATTATCTATACAGCGCTTTATCCTCACGAGGGCTGGAGCCTATCCCGTCCTACAAATAATTTTTTTGAAATTTGGATTCACACCTGAACTCACCAGGCTACAACTGGTGTTTCAGACTTGGAGTGACAATAACTCACATGCCGATAGCATTATTGTTTTGGTCATTTACACTAAATGTTACATGATGTTGATGCTTTAAAGACCCCTTTGAGTGAGAATCGAGTTTCCTACCTTGTTAAAATATCCAATTTTATATGCTACAAGACACAACATGAGCAAAAGTTAACACCATGGTTGAGTATTTCCACTTCGAAGCTGCAGAACACATTCTCAAGAGAAAAAAAAAAGCATATTCAGACTAACAAGGTTTCATATGTAACAAACCCATATAGAACCCATCCTGTCAGTTTGCAGATTGGGGATTTTCTAATCCTTATTCTTCTTCAGAATCAGTTTCTAAAATGTATGGCTGAATGTTACAACTTGCCATTGTGTAGTACAGAGCAGTTTTACAGCATTTGAGTTGTAGGTGAGCTGGTGTGCTTGGGCTGCAGAAAGTCCACACATTCTAGAGGAAGCTATGGTGTAGAGTTACATCTAAGCAGTTTAAAGAGATTATTTTCAGCTTCTAGCGATATGACTGTGACCAACAAAGATGCATTTTTGGTGAGTTAATCAACTGGAGAGGGACTTTAATATAAAAATGTTTTAAAATCATTAAAAATACATTAAGAACATCGGTGAGGGAGACGGAAAAGCAACAATAGAAGTGACTGATGTTTTTGGCAGGCTAAAACCGACCCCATGGTGACCTGAGAACACAGTTACTGTAGCACCACCTGCTTCAGACTAACACACGCAGCAGAACCGACCAGGTAGCCCAGCTGAGCCAGGTGCAGTTATGTTTATGTTCTCTGGGTAATTATGGCAAATATTATTGCAGCCTCGAGCCCTTTGCTCTGCTCTGCTGGTGCGCTTTGCTTGGACAACTGGCCAAAGCTCATTCACACAGAGTGGAACCGGTTGAGAAAGAAAGAGAGATCAGTGCTGTTCCACATGATTTGGTAGACATCCTTTAAACGCTCGCTTCCTTTTGTTGTTGTTCAGAATAACACAAAGCGTTCATCTGATTTCGCTGCTCAGCTGATTCAATTATTCAGTTTCCAATATATATTTTTAAAAGCCTCTCCTCAAAGTCTCTGTCTTCGTACACTGTGTCCACTTGCTTTCTCCCCCCTCACTGCTCGTCCTGCTCATAAGAAGGGAGAAATAAAAGCATGTCTAATTCAATGTTCTGTTGAATTTCTCTCACACACAGCTCGCATGCACTCACAGCTAACACAAAACAGAACATTTTTACGCACCGAGTTGTTGTCTCGGTTTCTCACATGTTGAGGAACCTTTTAAGAGAGAAGTTACAAAGTGGTTTAAGGGGAGTTTTGAGAAATTACTGGAAAAAGATGGAAAGAGAAAAAGAAAAAGGAAACAGCAAAGGAGAAATGGTCGCATACCAACCAGAAAATAACACTTTAAGTGGAGGGAAATGTTTTAACAAGACTTTCAAACTGTGCTCGTGCTTGAGTTTTTCCTGACATTTGGACGAAGGCCGTGCCAAAGTGGCGAGGCGATGATGGCGAAAGCATCATTATTTTAGTTTTCAGTCTTGACATTAAAACAGTGAATACTCCCAGGCTTCTCCCTCTGGCGAGAAGAGACAGGAATCGTCAATTTCACAAAAAAACTCATAAGAAATGTGCATATGTATGTGTGTGTGCGTGTCTCCTCTTTGCATATCTCAACAACCGAACATTCGATCAATGTCAAATTTAGCAGGTATATTGCTCGTGACCCGAGGAAGTGCAGTGTCAGATTTGAAGTATATTGGATTAACGTAGCCATTTTGGAGATCTTTTTGGATTCCTCAGCTTGACTTCTTACTGCCTGTGGGTGGAGCCCCAGTTGCTAGGCAACACCACGAAAGACAGATGTGAAATTGAACGGATGAAAGGCAAGATTCTGTCTGTAGCACATCTGTCTATAAACATCTGATTTAGTCTCTGACAGCATTCACTGCACTAGTAATAAAAATAAAGATAATAAAATAGATTAAGATTTTTCTATTTTCAGTGATTATTTCTTATCTATTTTAAATAGTAAATAATAAAAATTCCAAATCAAAAGCAGACCAGTTAAACTTCTGCAACAATGGTTCCCATAATCCAAACCAATAACTATGTGCTTTGTTTAGTCATAATCTAGTTGGAAATAATTATGTTTCATGCAGTAAAAACACACTCTGGAATTGCGTCTTGTGTCAGCGTAGGATGTGCACAAAAGATAGAACCACCATGACGCCACCGATTGGAACAGTTGGAAGCCTCAAGTTATGGATTCGCCAGTTTGCCATCTTGTTTTTTTTAATTGCATATGATAAGCTGGATCTGACTGAGAATCTGAGGAAACTATATGCCTGTCAGTCGCAAGACAGCTCCTCAAGCATTTCCTGCTTTGTCGTCCATTTTGTTCTAAATGGGACCATACATGTTGCGATCGAAATGTTCGGGGAGTCTTCCTGGTGTGCATGCCTGAAGTGTGTCATAGTCATGCACATGCAGTGCAACATGTGCGAACAGTAACTGTCATGAATCTGGAGACATAGTGCTATCAGTGGTGGGACTTGTGTTATGCACGTTTTTGTGACGGTGGTTTGGGCACATGTGTCGTTTCTCCTCTGAGCGTAAAATGGAACAGAGAACAAACATCAGTACATGTCGGTCAAAAAAGAGTTCATCTTCATGTTGAAATCATCACTGGTGACAAGAGGTGGGTCTGCAGCAGCAACCAAGACAATAATTAACAGTTTTTACAGTGGAGGAGCCTACAGGCTTCAAAACTGGACAAGGTGCATCAGGAAAGTGGTTGTTTTTTCTTTTACATTCACATGCTTGTGCACCACGGATTTTTCCCTCAGAGTCAGACTGTCAAGGCAAAGTTGTACTGTAATGTTTCTGACAAAGAAGATTTGGTGCCAACGGCCTGAACTGTGGCACGATGGCAAGTGGGAGTGATGCTCAAGTGGTCGTAATGCAGTGATCACACATGGGATTTTTGGTCACAACACAGTCATCGCTCCCATCTACTCTACCCGCTAGATTTGACTCCCTGTGACTTCTTCCCTCTCCTAAGATGATTCTCGGCAAAGTCAGGCTGAAATGTTGCTGTTTTGACACACTTCAGAGGATTTCATGTCCATCTCAGATGGTTTTTGACATGTTTACACAACAGGGCTTCCAGGGAGCGTTACAAGTGTTACAGGCGAGGTGCTCGTGCTGCATCGCTGCACAGAGACTACTTCCACAGGGATGGTGGCCACATTTATAATAGGTACAATTTTAGTTTTTATTGGCACAATCTCTGAACTTTTTGATGACATCTGGTAATTAACAAACTGAAAATCATCCTATATTGAAGGAGACTTTTAAGTCTCAGGTAACAGATTAAGTGAGAAGTAGGATCGTTTTCTCATAGACTTCTATACAATCAGACCATTTTTTGGAACCAGATCAGGCGCCCCCTGCTGGCTGTTAGATAGAATGCAAGATTTCTGGGCTTCCATGTTGGTTTCACTACAGACCTGGGGGCTACATCCATCTTTTATATACAGTCCATGTGTGTCACATAATCATTTAGAACAAACGAAGGGTATAGACCACAATATTGGCATAACAACGGTAAGCAATGAATTGAGAAGATGCTGGGGGAGCATAAACACAGAGAAGGAAAGAATTGACCCCTGAGGCCCACATCAGGGTTGATGAAGAAACATGAGCCACAAATATTAACTCCATGGTTGTATAAGTAAAAGCTCTTCCAGAAGTCCATGAGCAACTTTGTTTCTGTGCCTTGGCCTTTCTGCAAGCAGTTCAAGCTGCAGGCTGTATGCTCTTTGTTATCCATGGAGAATGAGAGGCATGAAACTGGAACAGACACTGTAGAAGAGATCAAAGGTGGCTGCATAGAGATTGTTGGGCATTACTATTTGCAAATCAGTGATTCTAGCTAAACCCTAAAAGAACAGTACATATACTGAAATGGGTACATTTTATTGTTTGCCTGTACTGGAAAGAAGAGCAGATCTCTGCATGTGTAATGACTGAGGACCAAGCTGCAATAGGTTATTTTCTGGTTCTGAATGTCTCCTTTTGAGACAGCCTGCAGTGCTCCCGTAATAAGATGAGTCAATCCGGTCCTTTTATGACTCTTGGACACTAATTACTCATTTGGATGAGCTAATGCACACATGCTGAAAGGAAAACACACACAGACACCATGAAAAGCACAAAAGCCCTTTTGGAGAAAACTTGACACCATGAGTTAACTGTGAACTACTGACATTTCATTTCTGATAAACAGGATGTGACTTGCGAAGACAGCCACTGCCGCCACCACCATAAATCCCCTTTATTACCCAAACATGGTGGGTTTTGATGTCTCACTCAATGTAATGATGTAAAGGCTACATGTTGCTCTGACATTCTTTGCTTTTTCATGCAGTGCCCATTCAGAGGCCTGCAATATGATGTCAAGTGTGACATCATCTGTGGCCTCACAGATCTGAACGGATATTGAGGGAAGCTGTAATCAGAATGGGATGTCTTTCCAGCACCCATTCATCCAATCTACTTCAAACTTTACATTACACGCCATTGGGTCCCTCGCAATACACCCACCGGGTTTGAACAAGATCAGATGAGTGGTTGTCAAGATATACAAAGAACCGACAAACACACACACATCACTGCATTTTTGAGGGACATTTCATTGTCCTTTTAATCGGGTGAAAAGAACAATGAGTGAGACAAAAATAGAAGAACAGGATTTACTTTTTAGACAAGAAGCAAGACCTATACCATTCATGTTAGAAAGATGTTAACAAAAAGTTACCTATTTAAACATAAGCATCTAACAAGTAGATCAAGGAATCGTTAAGTGTGTTCTTTGTATATCTTCACAGCTGTACAACGGATCCGCTTCAAACTTGGTGAGTGTATTGCTGGGGTCCTAAGCAATGGCAGTCTTAAGTCTGAAGCAGATTGGTTGAATGGGAGCCATTTTTAGGGTGTTTTTGTGGTCTTTTTGTGGCCCTCAGTCAGGCCTTTGGCTGCCTGTGGGAAGAATCCCTTTTGCTAAAGCAGTTTCATCAGAGGCAAATATACGATATCGTGTGTTGATGTCACATTTGGCAGCGACCACCGCACTAGTTCATCCAGAGTTGTGTTTCCCATTAATTAGCAAAGGTAAATACAAACAAGTCACACTCTTTATTTTGTTCTCCACTAACTTCACAGCAGAATATCCGACTCTTTCGCCAATCTAACTGCCTGTCATCTGGTACTAGCCGTGTTATGTACAGTTGATTTAACAGAGCTGTTTCGCTGCTAATATCTTCCGTCAGCATCGAAAAATGATGTAGATACTTGGAAAGAAAAGAAAAATTAATCCAAAGAAGTAGTACAAATGGGTTGTAAAATCAAAAAAAAAAAAAAATAGCTGAATGATGCTGAAAAAGACTCCACAGAGATAAGGAGAACTGAGATGGGTGCAACCACTTGACCCATTGTCAAAAAAATGGATGAGTGCAGCTTTAAACTTAAAGTTTGCGAACTGAAAGAATGCAGCCCCTCAAAATGCATTTCCTCGAGTATGCGTGTTGTAAAGCATCACTAAGTGTTCTGAACAGCTTGTTCTTTTCTAACGTTAGCCCAATGACATGCTTTTCAAACAATACAGTGCAGCGCTACCATGACAATATACATTATTATGACAGAGGTTTGAAATGTTTTGTGTATAAAATGTCTCCCCAGGTGTGGTTTGTGTCACTGTGTACGCTCCAAACATCCAGAGTGAGACGAACACTGATGTCTCTGGTGCCAAAGAGTCTGAGTGGGGTTCTGAAGGGGGTCTACGAGATGCTGCATCGATTTAGACATGGTGCTGGAGACGCTGCACATGAAAGCCAAAACGTCAAAACGGGAACACAAACAACAGCAGCACACGGGGAGTCGCACCAGGACTGAACTAATATCATGTTGTAACCAGGATTACACAGGACAGTTCTCAGGTGTTGTTAGTTACGACCTCCTGCGGAGAAAAGATCCTCAATCTCTGGTTTAACCCCAGGAGCAGAGCCGGATCTGAGGCCAGAGCCGGAGCCTGACACCCCTGACTCTCCGACCTGCTGAGAACGGCTGGGCTCTGTCTCGTATTCAAAAATAACCCTGCACCTATGGTTTTTGTGCCACCAGCCCATCTGGTCTCATTTTAGATTCGTAATAATGGAGTGACAGAGTGGACATTTTGGTGTAATCAAAATGGATTAGGAACATCTAACGTTGGTCAGATCGGTCCAAGAGCTTTTGGGTTTGAGTTTCAGTGAGGTCAGAAGTGACGTGCAGGTTTTTTTTTGTGACTGTTCTTACATGTGTGCACAGTATATGATGAAGGTGTGAGTGGCGGAGTGAAGTGAATGATTGCGGTGCCAAGAGTTGACCTCGTGTTGCTTTTGGTGCCCTTCTTGTAGAAGCTATTTGAAGTTCGACTCAGTCCCCTCAGATCTCACATGTGGCTCATATTTGCACCTAAATACCTCCCAGATCTATTGGCTTCCTTTGAAACGGATGTAAACATGAACCTCTTTGCCATTTATCTCGCGTCTTTATAGTGTCGCTGCTTTACGGGGGCATAGACGGGTATTTAAACGTCTCGGGGTGCAGTTATGGAGGCCTGTTTCTCTCATCACGGTCTGTGTGTGCGAAAGTGAGTTAAAAAAAAAAAAGAAAAACAAAGGCATCTAGAGAGATTTCACAACACTACTAAATTTGTTGACATTAACCAATTAGGTGAAATGCTAACTTTGAGCAAGACCCGAAAAAACAAAGAACAAATGCGGTTTGAAAATGACTTTTTGAGTGTCCTTGTTCACTCTCATTCATGAACGCGGGCAAAAAAAAATAAAAAATTCCCCAAACTTCGTGCTTGCTTGTCAGTTACACAACACTGTGGTGTGGCATCCTGCCCTGTTATTGTTAACTGGCCCAATCTCCGCTTGAGACTTATGGAGAAAACGTTGCTTCAGCTGATGACGGACATGTGTTTGATAGTTTCTCAGTCGCATTTCTGGGAATCTCCAGAGGTCTGTCAGACCAAATCAAATTGACTCCGTATCATTTTGAAAGATCTCAATGCGAGTAATTCCTTTGTTGAGTTAGGTCAATTTGATGCATTTTGCGTAATCCGTATTTTGGGTTTATTAAATCTGTAAGTTAAAGCCACGCTGCATGTAATTCAATCAGAATCATTCCTATGTTACTGATATGTAACCTGGCATTGTAGGTGACATATGTTAAGACATATGTAATGCATTGTCTCAGCCTGTTCTGTGTGTAGAAGTGTACGCTGGAAAAGAGATGAGGTTTGAGAGATCGTTTTTAGAGCATATTTTCTGAAGACTCATTGTCTGCACAGAGTCCCCTGCTGTTTGTGGTGTATTTCAACCCTGGGAATCAGCATGTACATTGTGGAGGGGAATCAGAGAAGAGAAAGGGGAGTGAAAAGAGAGACGCCGTTTCTGAGGAACAGAAGGAAAGCATATGTCTTCTTGTTGTTACAGTAATCAGTTAAAAAATGAGTCGCTGGTCACGGAGTAAACACTGAAAGAGCCTCATTCAACTTGCAAAGTTTAGAGTCGACAATGAATACTGTAGAACCGCTGCGAAGACCTGAGTGTCAGTCACCACAAATGGCAATTAATGCAAACTCAGGACAACAGATTCTACCACAAGAATAAAATTATCAGTGGGTTTTCAATGTCTTTGTGCTTTCTGGCTAAGAGTTAGATGAGAGGGTAGATACCACTTTCATGTCTGTATGCTAAATTTGAATCTACAACCAGGAGCTGTTTGGCTTAACTTTGCACAAAGAATCTAAATGAGGGGAAGCAGCCAGTCTGACTCTGTCTGAAGGGGAAATTTAGTCTACCAGCGCCTTTAAAACAAAAAAAAAAAACACATTATATCTTGTTTGTTTCATCTTTCTACTAAACCCAAGAATCTCTGCATGTGTTTTTTGCATATCTTGATCATCACTCGTCTGATCCACTTCATACTAGGTGAGTGTATCGCTGGGAAACCAAGGAAGTGCAGCAAAGAGTAAAGCAGATCAGATAAATGGGGGCTATTTTTGAGGTGTTTTTGTGTTTTTTTTGGTTTCCCCGGCCTGGCCTTTGGCTGGCTGTCGCTTCCTGTTGGTAGCCAATATCCTCACAGCCATCACAGTACGATATCACGATGATGCCACATTCGAAATTACATTGGAAGCATCTAAATGTGGACCGCAAGTGTGAAAATAACAGATTTGTAGTAGTGAAGGGCTACTTTTTGTCTAATGGCATCCTGAAGTCTTGTCGAGCACCCAAGACACACTGAGACTCCAGGCATTACAAGATGTCAACAACCCGAAAAAGTCCCTCCTGTCAGCTGATCCTGAGACTTACTGATAAGAAAAGACCCAACACTGATAAACGTCAGGCCAAAACTCCTTTCCAACCACTTATCAGAGTCAGCCAAATTATCAGATCATTAACCAGTGATGCCTATTTTCAACAATCTAGGAATCAAAACTAAACTCAAAACAAACCTTGCTGCTGTCTGGCCCCAAACCCTGGATATAAATTGGCAGAAGGTCTCTTGGCTGTCAGAGATCCAAAGCAGAGATATCCTGACTAAATACAGGCTCAATGACTACAGTGAAGCATGGGAGAAATGACAACCCAAAAAAGTCACGATTTCAATAGAGTCTGTGGTCCCTGCACAACAGGAGACGTACAAACAAAGATGCACATCTTCTTAAAATCTGACAAAAACAATAACAGGAAAAAGTGATAGACAGCAATGAAAAGCAACAGATTCTCGCTGCACAACATGTGACTGCACACGCTGAGGAACCCATAAATAAAACATTATGACAACTCGCTTGTCCTCGCCTCTTATACATAAGGCACACAGATACACAGCACATTGAGTGTTTTTCTTTTTTCTTTTCTTTTTCTTTTTTATCATCTTGTATATTTTCTTTATTCAATTTAATACACTATTTATTTTCTTTAGATTTTTTTCACAGCAATTTTTTTCATAAAAACAATAAAAACCCTCCATGCTTTGGCAATATTGTTAATCAGATATCCATGCAAATGAAGTAAATTGAGTTCTTATGTGCAGGTTTTGTAACCTTTGCACAACCAGCCTAACTGTTTCCTCTTCTTTGTAATCTTTATAATAAGTTAAGCTACCCACTTGGCCACTGTGTAATTCCCACAACTATTTATTTAAAGTTTACTAGTTGTATTCACCGCTATGTTCCATAAGCTACACCATATATACAGTAGACTCCTCCTGTGTGGAGCTAAACACACTGCATGGATACAGTATTTGTACTCAGACACACACAAGTGAATGATCCCAATAAGTGGAACCCATTTTAATTATCACAACCGTGAAATCATTACACATTCACTCATTTGTTCCTACAATCAGTGCACATGATGTCTCCTCACGGATGCACATGTGGGAAATCATGGGAACGCTTTCCCTTTTTTGGGTTCAAGACGTACTCAGATCTTGTACTGAAGTAAATGTACCAAACCCACAGCGTAGAACTACTCTGCTACAAGTTCAAGTTGTGCATTTAAATGTATAATTTGGTAAAAGCATTAGCAACAAAATACTTTTTATATGCCAAAATTAAAAGTACTTGTCCAAAAAGGCATATTTCAGAATAACGCATATTATTGGGTTCTAATTATTGATGCATTCATGTGTTCATCACTTTTTTGTTGGATCTGGTTGAAGTTGATTTATATAGTTTGTCTCTTGAATAGCTTGCAAATGTTCCCTCATGAGTCACTCATTTTTTATCTAATCGATAACATTGCATCATATTTATTTGTTGAATATATTTTATGTTATTAAAGTAAATCAGCAAAGTAACTAAGGTTTTCAAATAAATGTAGCAGAGAAAAAGGACAACATTTTTGCTTCTGAAAAGTGGGGGAGTAGAAGTATAAAGTAGCAGAAAATAGAAAAACACTAGTAATGCAAAATTGTACCAGTGCAATACTCAAGTAAATGTATTTGATTACTTTCCACCACTGCAATCAGAAATATGTGGAAAACAAAATAATGAAGCATCGATAATCATTCTTACATGGGTTACTGTGTAATGACGGCTACATAAACCCAAGTGGCGACGTCAGCTATGACGTATATTTCTTTTGTTTCACTGTTTCCTTTAATGTATAAAGGCAACACCTTAGAATAACAGCGCTTTTTTAAAAAAAAAAAAGCCTGTGATACAATGTTTCCTTCATTTCTTCTTGGCATCACGACTTAATGAATCATACGGGTTACACCTACAGTATACGCTCTACTTTAAATTAGCATCTATACACTTTCCTGCCTTTGCATATTCCAGCCACCCAGTCTGAAAACCACACATTTACACAGTATACCCAAATTACATTGCAACAGCACGGTCAAGCTTAGCGGGACTTCCCAAACTGAATCATATAAGAAAGGCTCACCTATGATTACCATGGTACCTACTCCTCTATGCTTGACTGCCTCCTGGCACTCACATTTAGCTTTCAGAAAACAACCTAAAATCATTTAATAGACCTGATTTGAGAGCCTTTGGGAGGGGAGCTGAATTTATGCCCCAGGGCCCTGGAACAAGGCAGGGAAAGGGAGAGATGGAGGATCACAGTGCAACAGTAAATAATGTTACAGTATGAATAATGAGCTCCCTCTGTGCCAGGGCCTCAACTGGACTAATGACAGAGACCTGTTTTAGATTAGGTCTTACAAAAACACGCACACACTTGCATACATGTGCATGAAGCAGCACACAGAAACACACACACTCTCAGGAGGGAGGTCCTATCAGTTTAGATAATCTGTTGCTCGCAGCAAAACCGAGCTCTGCGTTCTGCTCCGCCACAGCTAATACAAAGGAGGAAAGCAAAAAAAGGCAGAGGGCATCGCACACATCTTCAGTCATGCATTCATCCTTTCCTTTGAATTGTCAAGTATGTGTCATCCATTTCCCTCTGTTGGTCTCACCCTTGCCAGTGTTTTTCCTTCTTCTGAGAAGTTTGAAACTCAAGCCTACTTCAGCAGTGGGTCAGTTTTTCCAGAGCTACAGTTTGCAGCGTTTGATGCAGCAGCTGAGCGTTGGTTTAATTACCCATCGTGGTGCAAGTCTGCCATCTGCTGTCATTAGCAGGTTCCATTTTAAGAAAAGAGTCGCGCAACGATGCACACTTCAGTATTTATTTAAAAAGTTTTAGGTCTTCCTTTTTAAACTGCAAACATCAAACTCATTCTTTGGAGACAGTTTCATCAGTTGTCCTCTACACAGTAGCTTTTATAAATCTATTTAAGTTAAACAGGAACCGCTCACACTGCCCAGCAGATAAATGTGTAACAACAAATTATTCCAGTGGATATCTCAGGCTACTACTGCTACGTGGAACTTTAGAGGTCAGCGCCTTGGGACACGATTAAAAACACATCTCTAAGCATGCTTCATCATGTAAATTATCTACATTGGACAAACAGTGTTGTTATATATGCCATATTAGTGGATTAGTATTTTCTGATTCCATCGCTCAGTTAAGATATGGCGGTGTTAGGCAGATTTATTCCGCATAAAATGCATCTGCAGAAGGATGTGGGTATACACCTCGGCTGCATGACTGCTGCCAAAAATCTGTGATACAGGAGCTAAATCGAAGCCAAACACTTCGGTCCTAATTCATGTGCATTCAGCTGCTTCCTCCCAGGTCATTTCTAGGTGTCAAAGTGGCTCAGACTGTTTGTTGTTTCAGTCTCAGTTCACATCCTCCCTGCAGCTCCTGGCTCCGCTGGCAGGGAGAGCAGTCAGCAAAGCAGGGTGAAAGACGGTGAGAAGGCACCATAACTCTCAGTCTGCCTCCTCTTCCCATTCATCGCTTCTCCAGTTTTTTGAATCTGGCTTCTATAAAGGAAAAAAAAGCAGGATTCAAACAAACACAATCCCCAAATAAAACACAATCAAATCATGTTTGGCTCTATTTGTAGGCTGTAATGCAGAAATATTTAGGTTAAAAAAAAAAAAAATGGTGTGTGGTGTCACAGCGCCATCTGCTGCCTCAGGAGCTCATAGGTGCACTACAGGTGTACTGGACTACCTGTATTATTGCTCTGTGCCCCACATATCAGACAAAATAATCAGCACACAGAGGAAAAACACACTCATGCGCACATCGTCAGACTGGTACAGCTCTCTCAGTGGCACAGAAACACATGACACTCAAACATAGCAAAGAGAGCAAGCAAGAGAACCTCATGTAGACTCACAAGTGAGATTATTAACACTAATTTAATAAGTGTGTTTTAAAGTGTTATTTTTTGGCAGAACATTTGCATGCACTCTTCTACACTTCTGCATATTTGGTGTCTCACCCAGCTTCTTGGAATACGCATCCAGTTTGTAAGCAGCTTGTTCAAGTGCAGATACTTGCTCCTCAATCTGATTTATTTGGTCCAAGTACGGCTGTAGGCTAGCATCTGAAACAAATGCACACAACAGCCAAGAGTTCATGACGTTGTGGTAAAGTATGAAATGCACATAAACATAGCGATGCTATTTTTTTTTAAATGAAAGCTTTACATTCTGAACCAGGCAAACGATCTATGTATACTACATAAACTGTACATCTTACTCACACTTATTGTTCAGATCCTGCAGGTTACGGCTGATGTTGATGCTGATGTCCTTCATTTCCATGTATTTCAGACTAGTGAGCTTGTTCATGTTCTCCAACAGACGGTAATCTTCACAAGTGGCTGAGAAGGCAAGGAGATTGGGAGAATATACATGAGAGACCAGACAACCGTGAAACAAAGGGTAAGAATGAAGATGAGGAACAAAGAGCATCTGTAATTAATACTTTGACCAATAATCAAGCGTTAAATTGGCCAGAGTCCACCGGAGCTGAGCTCTGTCTCCTGATGTCCAAATCACGCCTTGCCAGAGCTCAGCCCTGTCTCCTTCATTATCTCACAGTCACCAATTCATACACAACTGTTGGACTTGGCTTTAAGACACTGTGACGCACTGAACAAACATATGTTAAAAGTTGCCTTTTTTTCTTTGACTTTATTAAATGTCAGCAGCACAACAGCTGCGTTCAGACTTTCTCCAAATTGAGAAAGAGGATGAGCGCAATTTATGCATTTGGCACAGCAGGTGACTTCAATATTCTGTCACGTTATTGTTACTGTGACTGTACATAGCCTTATTAACTTAAACGTTGTCCTGTGAAGTAAACAGCTGAGCTAATGCACAGATTCATAGTTTCTGCAGAGGGATTGTAGGGAACAAAGCAATCAAGCGGAGGAGGAATACAGCACCATAAAAGCTGTCGATATATTAATTTTCGGCTAATATTGTTTATTCTGGACATTTCTTTTAGGCTGTACAACAGAGTTATAAAGCATGCTTCTTAAATGCATTTTCTTTTTTTTTTTTTAAATGCCTGTCCCTGCAGTGTATTTGAGTATATGGCTTTATAACAGAGGGGGTGGTTTTACTGTCCTTTGGTATTTCACAGTCATTCAAGTGAATTTTTTTTCTTCAAATTCATTTAACTTGTTTCATTCAACTTATTAAAAAGGTACACAAACTATACACATAAAAGACAATGAGAATGAGCTGGCTCTTTCCTAGTAAAATCTGGCTATTCAGCTAGTTAGCCTAGATTTAATTTGAGATCTAATTGTGAAATGCAGCAGTTTAGCAGAAGTGGAAATAATTAAGTTTGTGGCACATTTAGGAAAAAAAAAACAACAACATTCAGAAAATTTAGATGCAACAGCATTTTTCCATAAATAGTTTTTGTTAAGGTTAATTATCCACATACACAAAACATAGTATGTACCACTTTTAACTACAGCTACTTTCAACTAAAGAAATAGTGTCTGCTGTATGATCTCTGCTCCCCCAACCTTAATAATCCCAATTTGGCTTTTGCTAAGAATGTAATTGCTGCATGTAATGAAAACAATGTGACACAGTGGGAATATGTTAATGAACCTGTTAATTCTCCTTGCAGGAAGACAGCCATCTTTTCAAACATGTCAGTGCACAGCTCGTTGATGTCAGGCTCTGCAGGCTCCACAGCCTCCTCTGCTGTCTCCACACCCCCATCACCTGAACACAAACATCAGAAGCGAAAATATGACAATACAGCTCATCAGTGCAGTTCAAAAACAACATGTAGCCACAATGGAAAATGCAATATGCCAGATACAATATAATACAAAAGTAATGAAGCTCACGGTGATAAATTACGACGTAATTAACACAGAAAAGGCAGAAGAATGGGGCATCTGTATGCTACATTAGCATTAGCAAGCTACGGAAGTGCAAAGACAACTTCGCTCACTGTTCGTGCCGGGTCTCCTGGAAGCGGCCGCCAGACTGTCCGCCGCATCCTCCGGGCCTTCCGCGGGGACGCTGGTGCTTGCAGCTGGGTTCAGAGCCGCCAAATGGGCCGCCGGTGCCTTGGAGATACTGTCCATAGCGGCGGCGTCGTCGCCAGTTGCAGCCATTTTGTTCCTGTTTTCGTCCCCGGTCACATGAGCTGAGCGCTCACGTGACGTCCGCCCGCCACCACACCGCGCCTACGCGCGCGCACGGCCACGCCCTTCTGTTGTTTGTAATCAGTGATTGATTCTCTACATTTGAGTTCGATGTTCAGGCGGCAGTTTCTGAATTAAGCATTTAGAAAACCCTGTTAACTTAGAAATGAGTATAATCTAGAGATTTAATTCGCATTTTAGGCGTGTGCACTTGTAAAATTAGAGATATGAATAGAAACTCAACATTTGTTATGTTTCTCCTCTAGTTTTTATTTTTATTTTATTTTTTTATAATTTCATTTATTTATTCATGTAGTTTAAAAACTGACAAACTATTGAAGCTTCTGGCAACATTTCTAATTCTGCAGTTTACTTATCAGTAAAGTGATCAGTAAAGTGATCACACAAGTCACCTTTGATTTAGTTTCTAATCATCACATTTAAAAAAAGAAAATGTAAGCTTAAAATATCTAGATAAACTTGAGATGTTTTGAATTGCAGCAGCAGCATGTGTTCTTTCTAAAACTAAAGAGAGGTCATTAGTCCAATTTAAAAGTCTCTGAACTTTCTATTAAATGTTCCCCATCATCAAACTAAGACATAAAGACATATGGAGATGCTGCATTCTGTAATTTACTAGTATTAGATATATTTGTTACATTATTATTATAATATTTTATTCCTTTTTTGATGTTAAGTACTTTGAGTTCACCTAAAGTTACCATTATTAGTATGAGCAGTAGTACTTGCTTGTCTGAGAAAATCTTTAAGCCAGTGTTATACATAGGCTGCACTCCTCTTCTCATGCTTAGCCAAATGTTTTATTTTTTTATTAAATTGTTTGTGTTGAATTTGTAAAATAAAATTCTTAAAAGTTAATTGTTTGGTTTTTTTTTTTGTTTCAAATTTAAACTAGAAACCTGGATCAATTTCGTCACAATAATTGCACTGTTACATTCAGTTATGATTTTCTACTGGCACTGAAGAGGCATGGTGTTACCAGCATGTATTTTAGACAACTGAGAGTGTGAATTGTACTTTAATATATACCAGGGCTGAAGTAATAGTAGCTGCATTTCTGTGATCCATTGTATGAACCACAGCTTGTCATCACAAGAGTAGACAGTTTGAACTGTGGCAGAAATAAAGGGCATAGAATAAGCACACAAAATGAATAAAAGGAATAAAACTAGTGTTCCCCAAAGAGAACAATGTAATAAAAGCTTGTCAATTAGTATCTCAAAATTTCTCACAATTATTTTATTTTTTATCGTGCATATATATTGTCCGTTTTCTTTGTCCCTCTTCTCATGAAACAGGCTGCCATCCATCATTATTACCCCCGACGGTGAAAATTATACTGCTGTTAAACAGTAATTAACCTTTAAAATCATTACACCATCCTGGATTCTTTAGCTGTGCGCGTTCCCGCTTGCGGCATGCAGTTCCTGGGAGGCAGAAATCTCCGCTACACCTGTGTCGGCGCTGTTGTGGGGGAAGCAGATCGTGACAGGCCAGTAGCGGCGGACTGTAAACATGGCGGCGTGCACAGCTACAGGGCTGTGCCGAACACCCCGTTACTATTAGTCTGAGAGACGGAGACACCCCGAAAATGGAGACCGAGGAGGAGCAGCACATAACGACGCTCCTCTGCATGGGGTTCCCGGACCCCGACGTGATACGAAAAGCGCTCCGGCTTGCAAAGAACGACATCAACGAGGCAGTGGCGCTCCTGACGAACGAAAGCCCCGGACTCGGGTATGGATACGAGCTGATGGAGAGCGGGCCTGCCCCCGGCTTGGGATCGAGCGGGGACGGGGAAAACAGCGGGCGGACCGGGACTGGAGGGTTTGACCCGCCTCCGGCTTACCACGATGTGGTGGACAGCGAGGTAAGAGCAGCCTCAGCGGGCATCATTTGAAGGGAGGAGAACATGGCTAAATGCAACTTGCTGGAGAGACTGGGCTCGCCCATTTAACTAGCTAAAGTTAGCAATGCTACATGCAGCGAGCCTAACGTGAGCTGTCAGAGCAGGAGGGGAAATAGTCTCCAGACCTACAGGATGGAGCATGTCCCTACTTTATACATGACAAGAGAATTATCTGTTAGCATTAATCCTAGTAGTTTAAATAATGGAGTGAAGAGGCTGCTGCTCTAAACTTACAAGCTAACCTAGCTAGCTAGTAGCAGGCTAGCAAGCGTTGCTTGGAAGTTAAACGCGCCAGTAACTGGACCAGGAGCACTGAAGCATCTCTCTGGAGGATTGCGGTCCTCTGGGAGCTGTGATAGCGTGTAATCAGTGCTATCAGTCAGTCTGCAGAGAGTCGCTCGGCTCTACTGAGCGTGCTTTTGCATGCGTTAGCCACCGTTAGCTGCTCGTGTGACAGCGGCAACCGTGCTCAGCTCCTGGGATTGCAGTCCACTCGAACCGGACTTACTGTAGAAGCGGTTTCGCAATTTCTTTGGCATACGTGGCCATTTTGATCATCCGTCTGTACACATTCTCAGCTGTCATCTCAATGACAGTTGTTTTCTCATTCAGTGAGCATTCGTAAATAGCGTGTGTGAGCACCTTAAGGGCCAGTCCTTGGTCCTCCGACAGCAATTAACCTACAAGTGCTTTCACTTCGTCCTTGTTTGCAGTGTTTATGTGCTGAGCTGCACTGGCTCCTCATGAGTACCTGTCTACATGAGCTATGGTTGCACTGCTCTGGCTGACACCTTGAGGAATTCCAGGTTGCTTTCCTTCAACAACTTGACCTCAAACCTGTTGCCCTCCTGGATGTCCAAAAAAAAAACCTTGTAGGTGCTCCCAAAGGCAGTGCTGTCTTTGGAAGTCAAAAATCGCTTAGTTTATGAGATTATTGATTAATTGATTAGGAAATTTCCACCGCTTGTTCTGTCCCTTAGATGATAATGCTGTTTGAGTTGAACTGAATATGTGCAAATAACAGTTCACCAGTAGAGCTGCAATGATTAATCGATAAGTTGTCAGTGCTTAATTGAATCGACAACTATTTCAAAATCTGCATAATCAGTATAAGTATTTTTTCAGGAAATAAAACGACTAAATCCTCTAACACCAGCTCATTAAATGTGATTATTACCTGGTTTCTGTCCTCCTCTATGACCTTAGACTGAATACATTTGGGTATGGACAAACAAAACATGTATGTACATCATCTTCGGCTTTGGGAAACAATGATCAACATTTTAAACCATTTTGTGACATTTTATAGATCAAACAATTGATCGATTAATTGAGGCAGTAATCAAGAAGTTAATCAGCAATAAAAGTAATCATTAGTTTCACCCGTATTGATTAGTGTCTTTTAGTCATTTTCTGAACATCTGTTTTCTCTCGTTCTTTATCACCATCCAAATTCATTGCAGGCTGTTTTAGTAAGTCTCATGCAAACATTTGGTATTTAAAGTATGTAGAAATCATGCAAAGTTGTAGATCAATGAAAATAATAAGCCTGTTTTTTTTAGATGTGCTAATAATGGTGTTGTTGCAGACCTTACAGAAAGCTTGCACCCAGTGACCCCTGCTCTCCGTTTATCCAAAACCCTCCCCTAAAAAAAAAAAATCAAGTGTTTCTCCTGAATAACATGTCGATATACTGGTTTCTATACGCTACAGGCAGAAATGTCATGACTGAACATTTCCATTTTCAAACTGCAGCATACTGCTGACAGTCTGGGATTCACACATTCAGGGTTTCATACCTGATGGATTTAAAGAACTAATCCTGCCACATTGCAGGATCGAGCTTTCCGTGTCATCCTTCTTCTTCAGAACCGGTTCTAAATAATTAATTTTGATACATGGAGATTAGTTTCTAGCAGTTTAATCAATGAGCAGAGAGGGATATGCCAAAGCGTCCCCTGAAAGAGTTCCTGAAAATACTTTTCCTGTATGTTCATTTGTCAGAGAAGTCTAATTTAAACCCAGTTTTCCATCCAGACTAAGTTGTTTAACGATACACACGTGAGCCATAAGTGTAATGGCTTCATTCACCTGTGTATATATGTAACCAAAACATTTACTGAAATTGTATCTGTCATGAAACGGAGAAATTAACAAGTGTCATTCCCCGCGTAACGTTATCAGTTCGTAAACATGCAATGTATGGAATGACACGGGTGAAAGTGATGTTTCCTCTGCTCTCTTCCTGTGTTTGCTGTATTTATGCTTATGAGGCCTGTCATAGGTCTTTGGCCTCATGTTATGCTCCTAAATATAGCCCTGCAGTCTCCCTGACACACACAAACACGTTGCAGTTTTTGCAGGGGGTTCCCAGGAGGGTTGCGGGTGCATAGTAACAGAGTGGCGCTAAGTTACCTCATCGTCCGGCCAAACAACACACACAAGCGTACAGTGTCGTTGAGACATGCACCTTTCCCCCAAAGCCTTTAGCTCTAGACACAGTGGGCTTAGATTCATGCTTGATGGTGATTCTTGTAATGTTTTCTGCATTTTATTGAAAGAGAGAAAGCTTCCTTTCCCTCCTCCCCCCCCTCACGTTGTCAGTCTTATTAAAAACAAACAAATCAGTTTAAGTTTAATCAGCAGTGAGTTATGATATCTGCCGGCAGTGAGATGTCTTGTCTTAGTTGGTCTTTGAACCTGCTATTTTCTAAGATCTGTATTAGTTTACTCTCCCTCCTTCCTCCCTTCTTCTCATCCATCAATCTGTCATATCTGATTTTCTTAGAAAGGGAAGAGATGAAATACGATGCTTCTCTATTGCTTCCTCTTTCCTCCCTCCTGTTCTCCTCTCACTTATAGACCTAATGTCCAGTTATCGCTTTTTATATCGCATGTGTGCAGCACAGTGAAGCATGCGCTGAACACATGAACCGTCACGTATGCTAATATGTGAAGATGCAATCAAAAATGCTAAGACTTGACCTAACTATATTTTGCTGTATTAATATTTATACTGTGCAGTATCCACGGGCGAAATGGACAAACGTGTTGTAATAGTTTGGATCATGTATAATGCAGTGAGAGCTGAATCCTGGGGCTCAGTTAGAGTTTAACATACTTTTTCATTACCAGACAGCAGGTCAGTTGTTCATCAAGTGGCACAGTGACAGTGCAAACATGCTGTAAATCATTGGTTGATTTCAGATATGACACACGTAACAGTTGATGCGTTTTGCCGTCATGTGCCAGTGGGCAGAGCTATTTCATACGAGGAAGCTCTGCAGTTTAATCATGAATATACAGATGACTTCATGAATATGTAAGCCACCATATGATGTAAATAATTCAATATGCTTTCGCCACACAGATTTTTATTACCACTGCCTATTTTGAGGTCTTATGGTTGCTGGGTTTGACCTTGGTGTCGGGAACCATAATACAGAATAAATGAAAGCTGGCTTTAACTGAGTGGAATTTTAACTCTCCTTTCATTACCTGCTCAGGATTGACAGCACCAAATGTCATCGCAGGTAGCATCGTATTGCTAACAAGACAATGTCATGTCATGTGGCAGGGTGTTCATTAGCTCGGCTCTCACTCTCGCGCCCTGTCTTGCACATCACAGCCCTTTAGACTTAATCACCGGTGAAGCACTTGAAAACAAGCACCTGCCTTGATTTGTTTCGGAAGCTTCTTGGGGAGGAAATAGAGGGTAAAAATGATGCAGGGATGAAGGGCAGATCGTCGAGGAGAGGACACGCTTTCCAAATGACTGCTATCGTGCTTCTCCCAGAGGGAGGAAAAGAATCAAGCATCATCCTGTCTGACTTTATCATTGCCAGAGGCCATTTGTATTACCCCAGCATCGCGTAGAGGACAGTTGCAGTGTCATTACAAAGCAGTGGGAGCAGCTGTGTGAAATAAAGTCTCCCTCTTGCATTCGGCAGTAATTTTTGTCATGTCTGTGTGTTACAGAGGAGCAATGATGAGAATGGGAATTGCTCAGGAGGGAGCATGGAGTTTCCCACCACTAACCTGTACGAGCTGGAGAGCAGAGTCTTCACCGATCACTGGTCCATACCTTACAAGAGAGAGGAGTCCCTGGGCAAGTGTCTCATTGCCTCCACCTGCCTTGCTCGGCATGGTAAGACAAAGTGTGTGTGTGTGTGTCTGTGTGATGAAGATCTTTGTTTTAAAGGTTAACTTAAGTCTGCGTAATCGGGTGCCATGTTTTGTTTGGATCGTCGGGTGTTTTTTTCCACATGCTGCTATTTTGGACACTTGTGTTGCATGTCTCAATATGCCATTACTCTGTGACAGCCAAGTTATTTTTTTTCCAAGTTTAGATGTGGGATAAATATGTAAATCCATCATCTCCCTCTCTGCCAGGTCTCGCTGACGCCGATGAGAACTGCAAGCGGTTTATGGATCGGTGCATGCCAGAGGCCTTTAAAAAGGTGAGCAACAGAGATGCAGACCTTTAAGTGACGCCTTGAGTAATTATCGTACATTACCTGACTTTCTTCCTGTCTATCTGTCTCATTCGCTGTCACCAGTTGCTGACCAGCAATGCTGTCCACAAATGGGGCACCGAGATTCATGAGGGAATCTACAACATGCTCATGTTGCTGGTGGAGCTGGTTGCAGAGAGGGTGAAGCAGGACCCTGTGCCTGTCAACCTGATGGGAGTCCTGACCATGGTGTGTTGTCTCACTGAGTAGGATTTACCAGAAACACCAGAAAACATCCAATATTAACAATAACGCTTCTTGATACCCCTCTGGAGCCCCTTTCAGGCATACACTCCTTTTCGTTAATGTGATCACTGAGCCTGTCAGCTTCAAGTCAGAATGAGCCCCCTGGTAACTTCTCCATAAAATCCACGACGGCAATCTTGTTACAACACGCACAAGGGACATACTTCAGAATTGTGTGAAGCAATTGAGGGGCACCTTTTTCTTCATAATTCAGCCCAAATAATAGTCTAAAAACACAGCAGAGACACAGTTTGTGGCCCAAATCACACAACACCTTGCTGATTCACTTTGCTCTACAATCTATTGCAAACAACAGTGTTCATAAAAATTAAACTTTGCTGCAATGAAGACAGAGACTGTAACAGATCAGACTCATCAGTACTGAATGTAATGCAGGTTTTGACTAAATGTTAAGCTGAAGTTTGTTGCTTTTAGCTGTTTGTAGACGTCTTTTGTCTTCGGTTATACCTGCAGCGTCATAGCGTACTGCTGCACTACACGAGTGTTTCCAGAGAAAGAGAGTTGCATGTAATTACGCACAGTGAACAGCAGAAGCAGCTTCATTAATTACTTATTATAATAAATGATCCCACATGGAGGCAAGAGCGATCAGGATCTAACAGGAAGTCACACTTTGTACTTTTCATTACATCAGACAGATGTGCAGTCTCGCAAAAAAAATCACACTTTATCAGCTCTACAGGTAAGTTATTTGTCACATATGGGATGTAGATTCAGTCTTAAGCTTATTAGTGCATGATGTCAGTTATATGTCTGAATGACGCTTTGAGAAATTTTAAAAGTGATCTTTATTAGAGTGACAGAATGCCGTCACTTTATCAGATGGATAAAGCCAAGTACATATCCCACGTCTGAAAAGGGCTTTAATCTGCATCAGAGGCTCACATCGACGATTTAACACGACAGATCTTTTAACGACACTTTGTTTGAAATGTGTTCTGCCATTGTGGTTTCTCTATTCACTGCTAACCCATCAATTTCTTAAAGGGATTGCCTCAGTTTGATCAGGAAATGCTTGTTTCATTTAATCCTTGGAAACCAGATGTGACAACACAGCGTTGGAATGTGTCAGGAGTACTTACATATGCTGTGTCTTTGTGTCCAGGCCCTTAACCCTGATAATGAGTACCATTTTAAGAACCGGATGAAGGCCTGTCAGAGGAACTGGGCTGAAGTTTTCGGAGATGAGGCCAATATGTTTGCCGTCTCTCCCAGCAACACATATCAAAAAGTAAGGGACGCCCTCTTTGTCTGTACTCATTCTTTATTATGAAGTGTCACTGGAGTATTGTTTGTGTGCCAGTTTATCCAGATGCACTTGTAAGGATTTAAATACACTTATTAGCTTTTGTTTACGGTTCATAGTCATGTTCAGGGGCAAACAAACGAGTTCTTCATCCCCCTCCGGTGTTGCGTAACTGAGCCACAGGGGCTCAGGAGAACACGTGTGACTGACAGACAACAGCTGTCAGAGAACTTAATGTGTGTTTGTGTATCATGAGAACTTGCAGTGTCATTGCTGCATAAATCCACTTAATGAATTATGTGTTTCAGGAGCCTCATGGTTGGCTGGTTGATTTGGTGAATCGGGTGAGTGATAAAGTGCCACCTAGATATTATTTCCATTAAACAAGCTGTTTCAGTTTTTGCCTCATATATTTACTTTCCTCTTGTTTCGTTTTTTTTTGTCAAGTTTGGAGAGTTGGGAGGATTCACTGCAATACAGACGAAGCTCAACACAGAGGAAATTGAGATTGCTGTAAGAAAAATCACCCTTACTTTCATCTTGTTATGGTATCTGTGCTAACATGTCTTAAGAGTGATGAAATAGTTCCCGTCCTTGTGCGGGATGGAGAGGCACTGGAGGCAGACTTTGAGGCCGTCTATACAGGCAAAAGGTCACCATGTTTACCCCCACTGCTCTCAGCTGCAGGGCGCTGAATGTGTCTCTCTTTACCCCGTCTCACTAATATTCACTTACACACAAACACACTCTCTCATCCTCCCGCTGTGTGATGGTTGAAATGCTCTGTTGTTTTATGTCTTCTGAGGCATCCTTGTACTGATGCTTCCTTCTGGGAACCTTGCCGGAACCACCGCAGTGCACAGCTATTGATTCAGTGTGTGTGTGCATGTACACACTCTCCCTCTAACCATTAGCATATTAATAAGGCAGGGACTCTTTGCAGACCACTGTTGCACTCTTTGGTAGCAGTGGGAGCTCAGCAGAGTGTGTAAGCCAGTCAAATACCTAACTTACTCCAAGCACAGTCGAGAGAGAGAAAGAGAGATGTGAAAGTGAAAGCAGAAAAGATAATGGCAGAAGCACTCTCCCCTCCTTTCTGAGTCCCAGGAGTGATTCATTTATTTTGTCGGCTTGGAGCAGGAAGTCAAGTGGGGTGGAGCGGCATAGAGTGGAAGAAGGTGGTGGAGACGGAGCAGCTCAGAGAGAGCAGAGATGGAAGATAGTCAAAAAAAACAGACAGCAACACGGGAGCCATTCATTAAGCTCCTGTGATTTAGCGCTGAATGACAAATGACAGCTGGGCTCGAGTATTGGAAACTCACCCACACATCTGCTAACGCTCACTCCCTCTCACTCACATGCAGTCTTCAAAAAACAGTATCAGTTTAAACCCACACTGACCTCTGGCCTACTCGCTTAAAATCCAGAAGAGCGGCACGATGGTGGTGTTGTTGTTGTCGTCTGTTGCACCCATAATTAAATACCAGTCTCACAACTGCTCGAGACAGATTGCTGCTACAGAAACTGAAAAATATGCAATAAGGAATTCTTGTGATTGTTAGTCACCGCAGCTGTTATTGATAAGTTGATCTCATTGTTCTGTCTCTTTCCATCTGGCTACGCAGTGTGTTTCAGCTCTGGTCCAACCCCTCGGAGTTTGCGCTGAATATCTAAACTCCAGCCTCGTCCAGGTGAGCTACCTTATCTACTACTTGTGCTTCCGCGTGAGGACACTCAGTGTATTTCGTAACCTCTTCTCTAACCTAAACCGTCACAACTAAAGGCTTAACCTTTAACGTACCAAAATGTCCTGGACTTCTCAGGCCACTATTTAACTTTCTTCAAGTAAACAGGGGTCCACAAAGGTCTGTGTGCCATAAATTTCATTATCTGCAGACGTCCACAAGAGTCTATGTGGGCCCATCTGGAAATACCTATGTGCAGCTCAAAATTTTTTCTTGCATGGCGAGTGTGCTACAAGAGCCACAGTGCACATGCTCGGCAATAGTCCGCATGTACAGAATACACAGATGTCAAACTACTGAGCATGTATGGAATCAAGTGTTTCCAGTGGACTAGAAAGCATTATGATGACACATCTATGAAGTCTGCAAGTGAATATAATCAAGCCTTAAGATCTAATACTGAAATGGGACCTTACAAAGATAGCAAGTCATACAAACAGGAACAGGCTCACTATGGCAGCATACAGACCTCAATTTGTTTTTTGGTGTGTCCCTTCTTTGTTTTAATTAGTTTGACTGCTGCTAATTTATCTCTGTGTCTACACTCTCCCTGTCTGTCAGTTTTGTTTGAAACTTGTCCCACTGTTGAAATTCACAGTCGTATTTGTTAACATGGCCCTTGTGCTCCATTCTGTTTTTATTTGCTGTACCCAAGTCCTGTTCTGCTGCTGCAGTAGCCCAGCAGAAATCAACAGTGTTTTATTGTTTTTCTAGCCCATGCTTGACCCAGTCATCCACAAGATGATCACATATGTACAGAACCTGGAGGAAAAGGACCTTAAAGATAAGGTAAAGTTTTGTATTTGGAGCTGTATGTGATTTGTTTTCTTTTTTTTGCACTTAGAGTTGCTGTGAAAAGTGTCAAAATGCATGTAAACTACTTTCCTTTGAAACATGGTCAGCGTTCAGGGATGGAAAGCCGGCAAGAAACTTTTCCTTGTTGCTGAACCAGTGAAACCCGATTATACATCCTTCTCAGAAGCTTTCAATGCGAGGAAGCAATGACATGGAGCCTAATTTAGCGGGACAGGCTCTAAATTGGCGTGGAAAAGCAGATGCTTTGATTGTGACGTTACAAAGACGTTGGAACTTTATCAATTTTCTTTTTACTCTAGCGTTTGGTGAGCATCCCAGACCTGCTGTCGGCCATCAAGCTGCTGTGTATGAGGTTCCAGAGGGAGCTGGTCACTGTAGTGGATGACCTGCGGCTCGACACGCTGCTGCGCATGCTCAAAACCCCACACTTCTCCACCAAGATGAACTCCCTCAAAGAGGTCAGCTTTTATGGATTCTCAGCTGTCAAGTCAAGTCGTTTCAATCAGTTTTTTGGTCTCACCATCTTCATATGTATCCGTCTCTCAGGTGACAAAGTTAATAGAAGAGAGCACGGTGTCGAAGACAGTGAAAAACGCCATCGACACTGATAAACTGCTAGACTGGCTTGTAGAGAACTCGGTCCTGTCAATAGCACTGGAAGGTAAGAATAAATAAATACATTGTCACTACTTACACAAATCTGAAACAAACAAACTAAAGAAGACACGTTACGCTGAAGGTTTGAGTACAGCGGTTCATGTGTGATGCTTGTCTTGTCCCAGGTAACATTGATCAGGCTCAATACTGTGAGAGGATTAAGGGAATCATTGAGCTGCTGGGCAGTAAATTGTCGCTTGATGAACTCTCCAAGATCTGGAGAATACAGGTACAGTGATGTTATGTGTGTATAATTACATTTTCATGATTCATTTTCAGTATTTTTGTCTATTCATAACTCTTAAAAACCGCACGTTTTTCTATGTGTGCGCGTATATGTAAGAGTATGACAAATACCGCCCTTCGGTAGATGTATTGATTCTTGTGTGGGCATTTCAGGCGGGCCAGTCATCAACTGTGATAGAAAACATTCATACAATAATTGCTGCTGCTGCTGTGAAGTTCAGCTTTGATCAACTCACCCACCTCTTCGTCCTCATACAAAAGGTCTGTCCTATTTCTGTGACATATTTACTGATGAAAATGTCGGATTAAACTCTGAATCTACACAGACATGTTGGATTACACTGCTTGTTGTAACGACATGTTTTGCGTGTTATTTAGAGCTGGGAGATTGAGAGCGACCGTGTTAGGCAAAAGCTGCTCAGTCTGATCGGGAGGATAGGCCGAGAAGCTCGCTCTGAAACCACAACGGGAAAGGTATGCCGTGTGTATCCGTCTTTAGGTCGAGGCTGAGCACATTCAGGAGTAATTGAAAAACAGATAAAGAAATTTGCTCGGTTCCAACATAACCGTGTAGCCGTGAGTCACTGAAGCATCTTTTGTTTGTCTGTTCAGGTGCTGGAGGTGCTGTGGGAGCTGGCTCACCTCCCCACCCTGCCCACCAGTCTAGTTCAGCAGGCGCTGGAGGAGCACCTGGGGATCCTGAGTGACGCCTACGCTGTCAAGGAGACCGTGAAACGCAGTTACATCATTAAATGTATTGAGGACATTAAGAAGGTGAGACAGACGGGCTGCAGTATTGTTTTATTACATGCGAGGGCTCCTGGTAGTTGTGGTTTAGCGTCGCTCACACTTCTTGCTCTGTTTTCTATTTACACATAAGTAAGCAGGGACTGTTTATTATGTGGCACAACAAACTGTAGCTGTGAAGGGAAACATTATGTTGGGCTCCTACATTTTTCTTTTTGTTGTGACAGTTTTGTTCTAAAGTTAGCGTGTCCTTGTTAGTGCTGCATATTTTCCTTCAACTTTAGTCTGGTAAACTCTTGCATCACAGTGAGGCCCAATCCATGAAGCCACGGCGGGTTATGGGGTTATGAGGTTGTGGTTGTTTCAAACCAGTTTCCGTTCATCAGGAGTTAATTTATTTCAAAGCTTTTTTAAAACTCTGTTTTGGTTGATTCAGTCTCTCTGATGTTAGAAACACTATCAGAGGCCAGTGTCACCTAATCCCGTCATGTTTACTGTCTCCTTTCCCCATTTTCCTGTTCCATAGCTCTGCCTGTCGAGTCTCATGAGCGTCTTTATCAAGATGCTTACAAACAAATTGTTCATATTTTCTTCAGATTCCTGTTCTTTACCAGAGAGCTTTAATTTATATTTGTCACCTGAAGTTTAGCGTCAATCTGCACTATTTTAACATTTCTAGCACATATTTTAATCAGAGTTTATTCATGTATTTGTCAGGCGTGACACGGGTGTAACTGTGTCATTTAGTTCATCTTGTAGGGGAGTTATAATTGCAGATAAATGCTGTACATTAATGAACATTTCAAAATAGAGGTCAAAAGATTATCAGCCCGGTTGATTGTCGGATCTGGTATTCAGCATTTTTCCCCTCATCTTGATTTTTAAAAAAATTTTTTTTAACTCATTGCTGATTAATTAATTTTGACAATGTGCAACTTGACTCTGGGGGTCGCCTATCTCCATCTACATAAACACTGAAGCAAAAATGTTTTAAAAATTCTCTTTTAGTTTAAAATATGTAACATAAATGTAGAAAATGCACACATTTAAACAAAATACAGCACCTAGATTTAAAATTTTAGTGTCCTTGATTACTAATGTTTGTATTGGCCTGGAAAAAACACACTGCTTGACTCCTACTTAAAAATGTACTTATATTCTATGTGATAGCAACCACATTATAGTGTATCATTAGACGCTTATTAAAGGGAATTAATAGCGGGAAGTAAAGTAAGGCATTATTAGAAAGTCTTGAAATTATAAGTACAAATGAATAAATGTGAATGTAAATATTAACCTATTTAATTGAAAACAAGCCCAATAAACTATGTTTTAAATGAATAGTTCAATAAAGCAAACAGAGTTTAAAGTATCTGGGAAAGGTTAGATAAAAATATTTTCTTTTGTGCTTCATCGTGCCTTTCTAAATGTGTTTGTTCGATGTCAGTCCTCCATGTATAGGTGTGCAGGCTGGCTCTCCGACACGACCAGCTGGTGCACCTAAATACAACCAAGCTGTTTTTAGTTACATCTGTGCTTCTCCTGCTGTGACATGATATATCCATAATGAAGGATGTTTGATCGACTGCAGCCACACACAGAGAACTAAATATCATCCTTACAAACCTCACTTGTTCCTGGGTGTTTACGCAAAACATTTACAAATGTCCTACTTCCAATGAAATGTATGTCTCCAGACTCACACTCAGGAGGACAGTAAAGGCAGCGACAGTCAAAGCCCATTTCTTATTGGCACTTGGGGCAAGAAGAAATCTAACTCGTTGGCTAAAGTAAGAGAAGAATCCAATATAATGTGTATTTCCACTGACCGATGTGTGTCCAATCTCGCTGCTTCACACCTGTCATCCAATTGTGGAAGAGGGTTTGACCACAAAGGGGGTTTCATTGGTCACACGTTGATAATTTCACACACGAGGTAGTTTAACCAGGTGTGTGTTAATCTTTCGCTTGCCTCACTAAGAGGGCTTTGGCACGTGCTAATGATTACACAGTGGTGTTGATCTTGTCCTGGGTAAGAGCTGGCTCAATTTAAAGAGATGATTTAGCTGCTGGATGAGTGGTCAGCTTTGGTGGAAGTGCTAGCACATTTACTCTTGCAACGAGGAATCTAATCAGAACCATGGATACCCAAAAGACAAAACATGTTTGATATTTGACTTCAAAAATGGCTAATTTAAACTTGAGTGCTTTACATCCGTGGCTCTGATTATTTTCCCCCTCTTGCTTTCATAAAACTGTCACTGCAAAAATGGTGACTCTGTGATGAAAAAGCAGTGATTTCAAATGAAAGCTGATTGACGAAGACCATCGCAGACTGCTGTTTTTGTAGTGCGTCTTTCTGGGCTCAGTGTGATTCAGCAAATATTATCTGATGTGTATTTGTCTCAACAGGCCTCTCAGCAGAGCAGCCCTCAGTCGGTCTGGGTCGTTCCTGCCCTCCGGCAGCTACACGAGATAACCCGTTCTTTCATCAAGCAGACCTATCAGAAACAAGACAAGGTATGACAAACACACACACATGCCATCTGAACGATCTGCCGTACAAACAGTGTTGTTATGGTAACCTCCCCCGCCTGCCCACAGAGCATCATCCAGGACTTGAAGAAGAACTTTGAGATCGTCAAACTGATCACAGGATCCCTCGTGTGCTGCCATCGACTCGCCGTGACGGCTTCGGGTAATAATGGCCTCTCAGGCTCCACCCTGGTGGATGGACGATACACCTACCAGGAGGTTTGTCTACGTCAGATTTTCTCTTGTAATGCTCTTTTTTTCCCAACTGAAGGCCTGAGGGCTGGACCACGAAGCAAGTTCAACATAGCCAGGGTGTCTTTGTGTAAACCGGCTCAACAAAAACTAAAACCCCAGGCAGAGATAATGAGTATCACAACGATGATTATCAATTTTCTTTAACTCAGACTTCCTGGTTCAGACTTAGAATAGAATGGAATAGAATTATTTTTGTTGATCCCCCAGTGGGGGACATTTACATGCCACAGCAGCATCCAAAAAATATAGAAAAGAAAGAATAGAATAGGGTGGCGCAGTTGGTAGCACCATTGCCTCGCAGCAAGAAAATTGCCAGTTCACGTCCCGGTGAGGACACCCGGGATCTTTCTGCGTAGAGTTTGCATGTTCTCCCCATGCAGCGTGGGTTCTCTCCGGGTTCTCTGGCTTCCACCCACACAGTCCAAAAAATGTTGAGGTTAATTGGTGATTCTAAATTGTCCATAGGTTTGAATGTGAGTGTGCTTGGTTGTCTGTCTCTAAGTGTAGCCCTGTGATAGACTGGTGACCTGTCCAGGGTGTCCCCTGCCTTCAACCTAAGTCAGCTGGGATAGACTCCAGCCCCCCCACGACCCTAATGAGGATTAAGCAGTGTATAGATGATGGATGGATGGAAGTAATAAAACAAGTATCTATACAAGATGAAAAAAATCTATACAGTATTTACACAGAAAAAGAAACAGTGTGCCCAAGTGAATTATAACCATTTGTGCGTGTTCACATAAATGGGGGCGTTTGACACTCATGTGATTCCTCTTCAGCACAAAATGGACTGATTTTGCACTGCCAACTTTAGTAAACAGGTTGTTATAATGGAGAGCAACATGGAATATGTAAACCTATGATGGTACAAAAAGTGCTGCTACTGCAAATGATGCAAGACAGCAATGCTGGTAGAAAACTGTCGTGTGTCATATCATACATTTATTTTATCGAGCAATGCAGCTGCTTACTTCTAACGCAACCAGTAGAATAATCAGTTTTCTTATCTGTGTTTTATTAGCTGCAGTACCGGCTTTAGCAGCAAATTAGGACAAATTCTGCACCAGTCGCATTCTGTGGTAATGCAATGTGTACAGTGTGCAGTACTGTAACTGTACGGTTTCATTCTGTGGTATTGGTAACTTCCGTTTAACAGGTTTGCAGATGTAATATTCTCACAGCTGAGAATTTGTATTTGATAGAGAATCATCAGGAAACTATTTGGTTAAAGGTAGACACTTCTTACAGCCGATTTAACCTCAAAGCTCTGAACATAACCTCATCCAGACCGGGTTAGCTCTGCGGCATAAGTTACCATGGTGATCTAGCCAGGTTAAAAGAGAGCCACCTTGGTGACACTGAAAACTCTTGACTTGAAGCGCAACACACGTCACTAACCCATTAATCTTGCTTCGTAGTACAGCCCTCAGGCCTTAGAGCTGTATTTATTGTGCTGCACCAAGCTCGTTCGACTGATTTATGACAGTCATATTTAGACATTGTGATGAGAAACATGTCATTTTGCCAGAGCTATTACTGCGATTGCCCTGGAAGTAATCAAATTTGAAGAGCACGGTGTTACATGTTGACAGTGTGTATTTGAGGGTCAGGATGACACACATCTCTCAATCTTCTGTTCAGTATCTGGACAGCCACCTGCGCTTCCTGGCCTTCTTCCTCCAGGAGGCCAGCCTCTACCTGGTGTGGAACAGAGCCAAGGAGCTCTGGGAGTGCCTTGTGTCGGGGCCGGATGTTTGTGAGCTCGACCGTGAGGTATGAAAACAGTTAATGCGCATGAAACCTTGTCCTTGGCTATTTGTTTGTCATTGCGAGTAACTTTCTCTGCATGGCTGCTCCGGAGGAACGTGGGCAAGAAAACATTATCTGTTCAAATCAGTCACTTCTGTCTTTTGAAGCAGGGTTTGAGGCAGGTACAAAACAGGCATTAAAACAAGCTACAAAGCATGAAATGTAGGTTTTAGATGATATTTTTTCAGAAATAATGGATCAGGAATTTTACTGCATGGGTGTTGTGAATTCAGCTTTAATTTTACTTAAGAAATGGGCAAATAAGCAAGAGTGTGAGATATTTAGGGGTGACCCAATGACCACGTGGTTAGTGTGAAAATGCCCTCAGCAGCCAAACTCCCTGTTTGACTCCCCAAACCTTGAGCAAATCAGTCATCTACTCTGTAGAATTTTTTTAGGAGCAAAACTTGTGATTTAACTTAATCAAAAATTCTTGTCTGTAAAATGTATACAGATGCATTAAAACTTCACCATAGCCTGCACAAAATGATTAGAAATGTTAATACATGTCTCAGCATTGCACACTGCAACCGCTGTGATTGGTGGTATTATGTATCATGCTCTGTTTACATGAATTATTGATTTACACACAGATAAAGCTCCCATGAAACAATGTGTGATGTGGAATAGGCTGTAATTGTATCTGGCAAACTCCAGAGCCAGTATTCTGCCAACGGAGCCATATGCTGTTTTCTCATTTTTGTAACCCCACCAATCCATGTTTAGACTCAATCAGTAGCAACATCTTCTCTCTTTTCTGTGTTTTGGTGTTTTCTGTAGAAGTAGCTGTTCAACATTTATAAGCTCGAAGATGATTTGTTTTGTTTCTGTCACCATTGTTTAAAGTGCATAAAGAAACTCAACAAAGTACCACAAAAATCACATAGCTTAATTATAAATGCTCACAACAGCAGAATCTTTGTGCAGATTCAATGCAGGATATAAATCAATCTTTACTTTATTTTAATCAAACCCTTCACAGTGCATTCTATGTCAAGTTCTGTGTCCTATATTCAGTTTCATTAAACTTAAATGTTGTATGTTTTCACGTATGCAGATGTGTTTTGAGTGGTTCACCAAAGGACAGCATGACCTCGAGAGTGATGTTCAGCAGCAGCTCTTCAAGGAGAAGATCTTAAAACTGGAGCCTTATGAGATCACTATGAATGGTGAGAGGTGCACTGTTCGCCCACGGCAAGCAATTCATGGATACATGGTTTATATAGCAGTTAACATGTTTTATGTTCTTTTATGTGTGTCTCAGGTTTCAATCTGTTCAAGACTTTCTTTGAGAATGTGAATCTGTGTGACCATCGCCTGAAACGCCAGGGAACTCAGCTGGTCAGTCTTTACTCTCGCTCTCTCTGTATGTCGTTGTTTAGAAACTCTGCACACAGTTGAGAGCTGAAGTGAACTGAAAGTCTGTAAAGCACATCCTGGTTGACATTTAGACTTAATGCATCATACGGTGTGATTACAGTGTGTGGAGCGCCTTGACCTGGCAGGCATGGATTTTATCTGGCGCATCGCCATGGAAACCCCTGATGAAGAGATAGCCAATGAAGCAATCCAGCTCATTATCACATACAGCTACACCAACCTCAATCCCAAGATGAAGAAGGTCAGTGTATGTGTGTGGACGTGACGCTGTGGCTCGGTCTTATAGCAACTCATTGCTTCTCCATATCTGAGAATACCAGTGTGACTTAAGATACTGCCAGACTGTTAGACAGCCTCAGAGTCAGAATTATGATTCATGAATGAAATGTACACTGTGTTAAGTAGGGAACGTGTTTGAATCACTGTGTTGTGGCCCTTTTTGAATCTTAAAATCACATACAGAATTAACTTCTCATCCTCACAGGATTCTGTGTCTTTGCACAAGAAGTTCATTGCTGATTGCTACAAGCGACTAGAGGTAAGCGGTTGAATTTGTCACAGGTGTGATTGTGCCATTTCACAAAAAAAAAAATCAGTACCCAACAGCACATTTCTATTTTCTCTTTCTTAGGCAGCCAGTTCGGCCCTGGGCGGCCCTACTTTGACACATGCTGTTACTAGGGCAACCAAGATGCTGACGGCCACCGCGATGCCGACCGTGGCCACATCTGTACAATCACCATCCAGGTACAGAGGGGGGTTTGGGTAAGAACATAGTTACTAAACCTATTAAAGCACATTTTGTGTTCAAATAACTTCACACCTCACTACTACTACTAACGCACATGAAGAAAACACAGAGAATCAACTTGTTTTTTGCCGTTGAAACTCTTCTGTGTCTGTTGATCTTCAGATCCACTAAGCTGGTGATAATTGAAAGACTGCTGCTATTGGCTGAGCGCTACGTCATCACTATTGAGGTAGGACGTCATTGTAAATTTAACAGCCAATTTCTATTAGGAAAAGGACTCAGTCATTGTCTGTATAATGTTAGTAGTTTATTATCTGTGCTGACCTGAGTATTTTTGTGTGTTCCCGCTTTAGGATATGTACTCAGTTCCTCGCACTATTCTACCTCATGGGGCTTCGTACAATGGACACCCTGTCACTCTTCACATCACCTATGAGTCAACCAAAGACACTTTCTCCTTAGAGGTGTTGTAGACCTTTTCCTAGTTCACTGCAGCATTTTGTGCAAAGCTAGCATCTGCAGAGGAAATAGTTTTTCTGATTCTATGTGTTGTGCAGACCCACAGCAATGAGACGATAGGAAGTATCCGGTGGAAGATATCGGAGCACTTGAGCTGTCCGGTGGATAACGTCCAAATCTTTGCCAATGACAGTGTTGTAAGTATGAAAGACTCCTGATTATGTGAATTAAGTATATAGCACAAACTACAAATAAATGCCAAGTAAATTCTTCTGAGCGGGTGCAGCTGCCTCTTTGTTGCCATGATAAACCTCAATCCTGTTTTTTTCTCACACACTGTCCCTTTACTGCCATGTGTTAGCTGACCATGAATCGGGACCAGAAGCTGCTGTCTCAGCTTGGCTTCAGTGACGAGCAGAGCCTGACTGTGAAGAGCTCAGGCACTGGCACTCCTTCTGGCAGCTCCGAGTCCTCAGCCTCCGCCTCTAGCAGTTCCAGCTCAGCCGTGTTCAACTCTGCCTACGCCTTGGAGCAGGTACCATCTCAGACGTGAACTTAAATCGCAGTTTGTGTGCTCAGTAAGACTGGTTCTGATGCACTGTGCCCATGTTTTTTTGGTCTCCAGGAGAAGTCCCTGCCTGGTGTGGTGATGGCTTTAGTGTGTAATGTGTTTGAGATGCTCTACCAGCTGGCTAACCTAGACGAGTCCAGGTGAGACAGTATTTGTTATGTTGTAATCGCTTGTTGACAACAACAACAAAACCAATCATGATGTAATTGTAATGCCATCTGTCTGTGTTTAAAAGCCCATGCACCTTGTTGCATAAATGTGCATGTTTTCCAAGGCGGAAAAATTATTTAAGATAAATATTAAAACCACCTGTATCATAATTCAACACACTTGAACCTCAGGCAACTGAAGGGACTCTTTTTCATGTGTGTATTTATTTGTTCAATCTCTAGGATCACTCTTCGTGTGAGGAAGCTGCTGCTGCTGATTCCAACAGATCCTGAAGTTCAGGATGCTCTCGACAACTTTGTTCCCAAAGAATCCAGCGTCTGGAGCCATCAGGTACCACAGACTGCACTTTAAAACAAGCAACAGCTGCTATTGCAGAAGTTGCTTTTCTGTTTTTTATTTAGTGCCTTTGGTTTAATTGAAAAAAACAATATTTTAGAAGAGTGTTATAAAGTTTACAGGAGCTACTCCAGTTCTCTTTGTTTAGATATTCTTGCCCTCTCCTTCCTCTCTCTCAGTTATTTTATTATTTACTCTTGTAACTGTTTTTGTAGAAGACGCTCTTCACCCTCGGCCAGGGAACAGGCTCTCGCTCTCCCTCCATGTCTTCAAAGCAGCAGCATCAGCCCAGTGCCGCATCCATCTTGGAGTCCCTTTTCAGATCTTCTGCCCCGGGCATGTCTACATTCAGAGTGCTATACAACCTTGAGGTACACACACACACACACACACACACACACACACACATCTGAACATCACACACCCCCTCAAGCAAATACATAATTTTTCCATATTTCACACCTTCTGTCAAGGCTTGAAGTAGGTCAACAGCTTGATGTCTGTTTTTATCTCTCTTTATTTATTCCTCTCTTTGTTTAAGGTGTTGAGTTCAAAGCTCATGCCCACATCTGATGATGAAATGGCCAAAACCAGCAGCAAGTCCTTCTGTGAGAACTTCCTGAAAGCAGGAGGCCTCAGGTAACAGCACAGACAACACAGCTAATCAAAAGAACCATCAGTTCAGTTCAATTCATTTTTCATTCATTCACCTTAGAGCACTTTCCTCAGCTAAGACAGGTTTTACACTATTATAGAGAGAAAGCTAACAACTTCCATTGAGCAGCACATGGTGATAATGTGAAGGACAAACTCCCGTTTAACAGGAACCATCTGACGAAAGCAGCCTCAAGGAGGGCGGCCATCTGCCTCCATCAGATGGAGTAAATGACTGCTCTCTGTTTGTGTCGTTCCACTGTGGGAAGTGTCAGCAGACTTGTCGAGCTACATTATAGGCTTGGACACAGACGCCACATGGCATATGCTTCAATCCAAAACGCCTCACGCTCTCTCTTTTATTTTTGGTCTTGACATTGTTGTTTCTCCATGTTGTCTCTGCAGTCTGGTGGTGAACGTTATGCAGAGAGATTCCATCCCATCAGAAGTGGACTATGAGACCAGACAAGGGGTCTACTCGATCTGTCTTCAGTTGGCAAGGTACAAGACGACTGTCAGACCCGGACGAGGGTGGATGTGATGCGTCACGCACCAAGTCAGACTTCCATGCTTATAAACATTGGTTGTGTTTGCAGGTTTCTTCTGGTCGGTCAGAGCATGCCTGCAGCGTTGGATGATGATGTCATCAGAGACGGCGAGGCGCTGTCGTCGCGTCCGTTTCGAAACGCTGGCCGAGCCGGGCGACAGCTGTCTCTGTGTGGAACTCCGGAGAAGTCCTCCTACAGACAGATGTCTTTGTCTGAGCGCTCGTCCATAAGAGTCGAGGAGATCATACCTGCTGCTCGTGTTGCTATTCAGGTACGAGACAAACACTTCCAGCATTGAGCTGTTTCCATGGCAAATCCACTTTTAGCTCAGCGCCCAGATGGAGAATATTTCTAAATATAGTGTTTGCTGTCTCTTCTCTAGACCATGGAGGTGGGTGACTTCACCTCCACCGTGGCCTGTTTTATGCGCCTGACATGGGCGGCGGCAGCGGGACGATTGGATCTGGTTGGCAGCCCGCAGCCAATCAGAGAGACCCACAGCTCACTTCTGCCACAGGGAGTCCGCACCCGAGTCAGCAGTACCGGTGAGACAGAAAGCAATCAACAATTTTGTCTGTGTACTAGTTCTCATCATTCTCTATGCCGTGCCTTCATACTGTACGTAAGAGCAGATAATAGTACTTGCTGCCTGTTTCCACTCAGCCGTTGTGGTAATTAACCTGTACAGCTGCATTCCTGATTTGTATCCAATAGGCCATGCTTGAACAGCTAAAAACAAAACCTAAAGAAATGAAGGCAAAACAATCCAACTGTGTATTTGCAGGAAGTAACTGCAGCTCCAGCAGCGAAGGCGAGACCACGCCAACAGCACTGCATGCTGGGATATGTGTGAGACAGCAGAGTGTCTCCATCAAAGACGCCATCATCGCCCGCGAGGCTTTGTCACTGCTGGTTACCTGCCTACAGTTACGCTGTCAGCAGCTTTGTAAGTGTCATGCAAAAGTACAGACGACAAGCATCCTCTTAGTGATTGTACACTGCCAGTACTGATTTATGTATTGCCCATAATACTAGATTTTAAATCCTGTTCTTTGTGTTTCCCTACAGGTTCTTTTTACAACCTTCCCTCCGTCAGTGATTTTATCATTGATGTTCTGCTAGGATCACCCAGCGGAGAGGTAAATAACACTCTCAATAGATTGCATCTAAGAAATATACCCCTGACATTGCAGTGTGTTCACTTATCTTTCCTCGGTTTCTTGCTCTTTCAGATCCGCCGTGTGGCTTGTGATCAGCTGTACACGCTGAGCCAGTCTGACACTTCAGCCTTTCCCGAAGTCCAGAAGCCCAATTTGTTCCTCCTTTCAGTAGTTCTCACTGCTCAGCTGCCACTGTGGAGTCCCACGTCTGTCATGAGAGGGGTCAACCAGAGGTACCTTTGCTAGAAATACAAGACACAAAATCTTTGAAACTTTAACTGGCATGTCATGTTGATTTTGCTTTTTCTTCTCAGGTTGCTGTCTCAGTGCACCGAGTACTTTGATCTGAGATGCCAGCTTCTAGATGACCTGACCAGTAAGTCTTCTTTATCAATGCTTAAATCTGAAGTATGGTCCCACATGTAAGAGCTGTTGTAACACAGAGCTGACAGCCTCCTGTTTCAGCAACTACAGGTCAGTGTATCTCACATTTTCTCGCTTTCCCTCTCTTGTATCTCTGTCTCTCAACCTACCTGACCTCATCCAGCGTCAGAGATGGAGGTGTTAAAAGTGAGTGCAGCCACCATGCTGGAGGATGAGATCTCTTGGCTCGACAACTTCGAGCCCAGCTGGAGCTCTGAGATGGAGACCAGCGAGGCGGATAACATCCTCCTGGCAGGGCACCTCAGACTCATCAAGACGCTGCTGTCACTCTGCGGCAACGAGAAAGAACATCTCGGTGAGCACAAACATGCATGCCAACACATTGACACCAGAAGTTTATTAATAACACAACTGTAATGTGACTTTATGTGATGCTTTCCCCAGGTCCATCTCTCATCCAGCAGTTGTTAGACGACTTCCTGTTTCGAGCCTCTCGTATCATCATCAACAGTTCCAACCCTACACCTTCCCCAGCACCCAGCCACGACTTCCACCCAAAGTATGAACGTCATTCCTGTTGTTTTTACATTTTATTTCTCTTTTGTGATCTAGTTCAAAAAAAAAAAAAAAAAAGGTAATGTGTTTCTGGCTTTGCTTGTGAAAGTTTTTTGTGTTTTGGACAAAGCTCTGTATTTTGGGCAAACCTCTGTCTGTTTCCAGTTAGTGTTGATAGTTGTGCTTAATCATTTGCCTGTCTGGTCAGGTGCAGCACGGCCAGCAGCAGACTGGCAGCCTACGAGGTGCTGGTGATGCTGGCAGACAGCTCTCTCCCAAACCTACGGCTCATCACCAGAGAGTTGATGTCCATGCACCACCAGTCAGATCCTTCCCTCTGCAAGGAGTTTGATGTAAGACACTCATTAAATAATATTGAATATATTGTTATTTGTTGTGATATATAGTCTGATTATGATTTTTGACTGTGCAAGTAACTCTCTGCTCTCTCCGTCAGTATCTTCCCCCTGTAGAGAGCCGCTCAGTCTCAGGTTTTGTTGGATTGAAGAACGGCGGAGCCACGTGTTACATGAACGCTGTGTTCCAGCAGCTTTACATGCAGCCTGGCCTGCCAGAGGTACACACATTATCTGTTTACCTGATCTACTCACCAGAGGGCATCTGCTCTTTGAGTGCAGTCTCTGTTTCGAATGGTGAAACCCGTTTCAGTGACTGCAGTATCTGTGTTTGTTTTTAGGCTTTCCTATCCATTGAGGATGACACAGACCAGCCAGAGGAGAGCGTCTTCTATCAGGTCCAGTCTTTGTTTGGCCACCTGATGGAGAGCAAACTGCAGTACTACGTACCTGAGAACTTCTGGAAGGTAACGGACACTTCACAGATAAATCAACTAGAGCAAACTAGAGATTGAGTTGAGCAGTTTGCTCTAATTGTAATTGCATTCAGGCTTTCAGTTTGGAAGTGTTACTGCAAATGTGTGGAGAGCATCAGTACGTCTCCAGTTTAGGGATTATTAAGAGAAAAGAACAATACCCATTATTTATAAGTGGCTTTTCTCATTAGAGTGTTGATGATTGGCTACGTTGTGTTTTCACATTATGACGTCTACACAGCTCACTCACAAACTGTCTCAAATACATTGTTTATGCTTGATGACATTTCTCACTCTTATAACAACAACATCAATACACAAATCACCAAAACATCACTGCAGTAAAGAATTAAGTTGTAGGAAGTAAAATGACATAGTTTATAGAGATACAAACCAGCATGCACACATAAATCATCCACACGCATAAACTTGTTTTCTCCAGTTTAGAGACCTTTACCGGGTCATGAGTTAGACCTGCCATTATTTCTCAGTGGGACAAATGTAAACGAGATGATATTTTCATTTTTCACGCTTATCTTTTTTCCTTCCATTGCTGTTTAACACAAAAGCATCCCATAATTGCCACAACAACAGACCTGCCTGCTAATTAGTACCTAACAAGAAATGAAGCTGAAAATATATTGACATTTTAAATAATGTAATTCTTCTTTCTTTCCATGACAATGATGTATAATTACACCCACCTACAACTAACCTGCTTTTTGTAAGAACTAGTTTTGCCATTGTTTCTATGGCTCTTATTAGAATGTGACATCGACACGCAATATCATAGAACTACCTTTAATTCTGTTGCCTGGCAACATCACACGCAGCTAAATGCCCCCTGAGGACCCTAAAAAGATGCCTTAAACACTGCCCACCAAAACGACCTCAGCAGTGCCCTGCCTCGGGTCCCCAGCAATTAACCTGCCAAGTTTGAAGTAAACTGGATTCGCAGTTCTTGACAAGCACAGCAAAACAGACACATAAACAGAACTTCCTGCAGATTTTATTTTTAAACCCATTCCTACCTGATTAAGTGAAAATGTGTGAAATGATTGCAGATCTTCAAGATGTGGAACAAGGAGCTGTATGTAAGAGAACAGCAGGATGCTTATGAGTTCTTCACCAGCCTGGTGGACCAGCTCGATGAACATCTGAAGGTATAACTCACACTAGCTAAAGACGGGGGGGGGAGAAAATTGGTCAGGTTTTGGCAATATGATTATTGACAAAACGTCTTCCCTCCAGAAAATGGGTCGAGAGCAGATCTTCAAAAACACATTTCAGGGAATTTTCTCCGACCAGAAGATTTGTAAAGACTGTCCTCACCGGTAAGCCACAAATGTTCTATTTCCCAATTTTCCCAATTTTTTCATCACACTTGATATTGACTGTCGACCTTTTCTTACACAGATACGAGCGCGAAGAGACGTTCATGGCGTTGAACCTCGGAGTGACTTCCTGTCAGAGTTTAGAGATTTCTCTGGACCAGTTTGTCAGAGGAGAGGTGCTAGAGGGCAGCAACGCCTACTACTGTGAAAAATGCAAGGAGAAGGTCTGTATGCTGCCCTGTCTGCTTTTGTCCTACTGCACTGCCATCCCGTGTACTCATCATGTGTGTTTTTGCTCATCTACCAGAGGACCACAGTGAAGAGGACGTGCATCAAATCCCTGCCCAGCGTTCTCTGCATTCACCTCATGCGCTTTGGCTTCGACTGGGAAAGCGGACGCTCCATCAAATACGATGAGCAGATTAGAGTATGAAGCATATCTAATCCAAGATCACATACTTCTACCTAATAGAACATGCTTCCTGATTATATTCAGCAATCCCTGAATTGAATTATAAAGCTGATTTGTATTAAAGCTGGTAATATATTTTTTTGATGTGCAGTTTCCCTGGGTGTTGAACATGGAGCCCTACACCGTCTCGGGAATGGCTCGCCAAGACTGCAGCGGAGAGGGAAGCGAGGGGAGAGGTGACGGGACCTCAGGAGGGTCACCCAGGAAGAAAGTCACCATTTCTGAGAACTATGAGCTCGTGGGAGTGGTTGTCCACAGTGGTCAGGCGCATGCCGGACACTACTATTCCTTCATTAAAGACAGACGGTAAGAGACACGGCTGTCATTGTCACCGATTAAAGCAGTAATTTTCTCTGTAAATCAGAAACATTTACAGTTTTCAAAGCCAAAACTACATGCTGCAGAGTTCTCTCAGTGTATTTTTCTGCCCTTGTTTCTGCTGTATGAAGAAACACACAACCAGCGATTAGCGGAGCACGTTGATCTGTTGGTTTAGTTTTCCATGCAGAATTTAGAGGACCTCCTTGGGGCACATGAATGCAGCATCAGACTTTGTGTGGGCTCCCGGTTTAGTTTGTAAGCATCTCCAGATGTCTGGCTCTGGAAGGCGGGAATGCTCGCTGGAGAAGTGGAACTTAAAGAGACCACAGAAACTAGTATTTGGCACCCTGCTCTCGCTCACTCGTTTGTTCCTATCCCCGCTTAAGATCACCACAAAGAAAGTTTGTTCTCAGAGCGGTGATCTAGTTCCAGGAAATTAGACGCATTCTGAAGCTGCTTCTTCGTCAGTTATTCCTTACGTCAGGTAGAGAGTGATCTGTGTTGGATTGTACGTGTAGACAATAGAAAAATAGGCTGGATGGTAAAGGCCATTCAACAATGTCATAATTCACAGCTCAGTTGAGTAGCAATCTTGCAATTTGATCAGCTATTGGTCGACTGATGTGGATTTTTCAGTCCTGTGAAATACAATTTAATGGTAGCAAATGAGACACAAAATGTCTTAACACTGATTTAACACTGTTGCATTGTCTCTGTTGGCTTACGCAGATCTGCACTCATTCTAAATGTATCAACTAAATGATTGTCAGGTAATCAAAAAACTGAACTTTGCACAAAGTAACTTATGGGTGAAAATAAAGTTTTAGTGCCCGTTAAAACAGCATTTATCAGAAGATAGTAGCATCTCCTGCTACTTTCACTGGTAAGTTTATTGGCATCTAACATGCTAAACGTCATGTTGCTTCTGCTGTGGTGCTGTTTACAGATTTACCTCAGCTAATCTATCTTAGTGCATCTAATAACATTAAATCTCTCTGTACAGTTGCTAATTTAAGACTAACATTTACAAAGTTCCCTGCTAATTTTAGACTTTGTTTACTGGCCATGTGAGCTGTGAGCCGGTAATCAGCCACAACTGATTATCTCAAAATGGCCCAATTAATTTGCCCCAGATTAATCAGTCACTAGCCAAGATCCTATTTCCTGTTATTTGTATCCTTGTAGCTTTTTTTAGTTTGTTTTGTTGATTCAGCTTGTGCCAAGTTATTTTTTTTTTTAAACCTACTTGATTTTCCTCAAACTCCTCATTCACTGTCTTTCTATGTTTGTCTCACAGTGGCAGCGCTCGTGGACGTTGGTACAAGTTCAACGACAACGTGGTGGAGGAGTTTGACATGAACGACGAAACTCTGGAGTACGAGTGCTTCGGTGGAGAGTACCGTCCCAAAGTTTACGACCAATGTAAGTAACACAAACACTGAAATCTGTGTGTCACTCCTAGACACTTGAGTAACGTTGTTTTCTGTGTTTGTGTGCGTGTGCAGCTAACCCTTACCCTGATGTACGGAGGAGGTACTGGAATGCCTACATGCTGTTTTATCAGAAGATCAGCGACCAGAACTCACCTGTCCTGCCCAAGAAAAGCAGAGTCAGCATCATGAGGCAGGAGGCAGAGGATCTTACACTGTGAGTCGGGTTTCCACATGTACTCTACGCACCTCATACGTCTCCAGTAGACTGAAATAATGACGTTGGAGCTGATATAAGTTGTTGCAACACCGAACTCTGACAGCTGTCAAACATACTTAATTTGCATTTATATATACATGACCGTTGTCACAATAACGACTAATCAGCTCTATATTTGCCAGGTCTGCCCCGTCCTCTCCTGATGTCTCCCCTCAGTCCTCTCCTCGACCCCCAAGAGCCAACAACGACCGCCTCACCCTCCTCACCCGCCTGGTCCGCAAGGGAGAAAAGAAGGGTCTGTTTGTAGAGAAGATGCCCGCCAGTATTTATCAGGTAAACTGTGTTGCCTGTGTAACGTGGATATCTTTTGCCGGCTTAGCATTTGTTCTGCTGAGACGAGGGATAATCGTTCTCCATTTGTGTGCTGTGCAGATCGTGAGAGATGAGAATCTGAAGTTCATGAGGAACAGAGACGTCTACAACAGCGACTACTTCAACTTCACCCTCTCCCTGGCCTCAGTCAATGCAGTATGTGTCTGTCTGATTATGAATGAGTAAACACTAGCACTACACAGTTATAATAAGCCTCATTTATGTACTGTAGTCATAAGGCATTAATGTTCCTCTTAAGTGTAAAGAAGGAAATACTGTCTTCTACATGTTCACTTTACCTTTTCATGTTTCAAATAGATGCATGTAGAATCTCTGACTTTTCTCTTAACTTTTTCTTACTTGGAAAACTCAGTGAAGACTTCCTACTTTGTCCTACACTTACCAGAACTGTTATTCTGTTTTCATAAGTCCTAATTTTGCTGTTAACTTTGTTGATGTTGTGTTTAGAGACTTTCAATGTGGTGTTTCCTTTGTTTTGTCAACTTTCACTTAATCTTATAAGTACATAATGATTATTCAAACATTGTGAGTGTTGATGGAGAATGAAAGAGCCACACTGCAGCTCTCAGTGATTTATTGTAAGCAGTATAATGGCAATATTGATATTAAACATATGTGTTATATAATGACATATCTAGTCACATAAAAACATAAAATCACAGCTATAAATCATACATAAGCCAAACTGCATGCTATATGATCATCAAAAAAGTTGTAAATATCTGTGTGTCTCTTCCAGACAAAGCTGAAGCATCCAGACTACCAGCCTATGGCCAAAGAGAGCCTCCAGCTGGCGGTTCACTTCCTCTTCCACACCTACCTGCACACTAAAAAGAAACTCCGGTAAGCGCACACGTTTTAATTATTCATGTGTCACATTTGAATACCCCCTCAAGAGGCGCAACATTATATCTGTATTCTGTGTGTAGGGTTGATACAGAGGAGTGGATGGCGACGGTGGAGGTGTTGCTGTCTAAGAGCAGTGAGGCGTGCCAGTGGATGGTGCAGTACCTGGTGGGACCAGAGGGACGAGAAATCACCCGGTCAGTACTCAACTCACAGAGCTGCCACATTATGTCTTCTTACCTGATATGACATACATGATCTGTAGAGTTTTTTTTGTCCAACTGCTGCCAAAAAGGTTTCTCTAAGCTTTTTTCTGATAGTGTGTTCATGATGCTGCATGTTTACGCTGCTGCTGCTGCTCGATTAGCACAAACATCAGGGCACAATCACTTCAGTTTTCTGCAGCCCCTGAAACATCAAGCATGGATAATACTGTGCGTTAGAAGGGGTGATTTTTGCAGGGACTTGGCCCGGGTTTATTCACTGCAGCATTTTTGTAGCTGTCCTAGTGATATGCGATACTACAGACTTGGCAGCTCCCAGCACTGCTCCCTCATTCTAATCAATGCAACTCTCTAGCCAGGGTCAAACAATTCCACCCTGATAATGCTGCTCAAGCTCTCTATCGCTCTCGATCAAATGCGCATGTTCACACACTTGAACTTTAACTGACAATGTAACAGCATCCGTAGCACGCTGCGACATGGTTTAATCACACGAACAGTCCATCCGAGCCTCTGGAGTGCTCTCGGAGCAAGCTTACATAATTGCATTTGCACTTACAGCAGAGCTTTTAAAAACACCTGTGTAGCTCACTGACTGGATGCCGACTGACTGAAAGAACAGGTCAGCCTCAGGAATGTAAACAGTTAGAGCCAGAGGATAGTTTCCCAAAGCGTGTGATTTAGAGAAAGGTGTTGCCCTACGCTACTCTGTGTCAAAGCATGGGGTGATTATATGTTCCTCGGATGTGATTGGTTGTCAAACATCGGACGTCTGGGTAACACGCGACACACCCCTTTACACACACACCTCTTTCCAGCAGAGAGGAGGTACAGAGTGTCACACTTAGCTGTGTCTCAAGGCTGCAGTAATCTAAAAACAAAAAAGGGTACAACACAGACACTTCTCACACATGAACAATGTTTTAGGCTGCTTGTCTCCTTTCCCTGAGCTTTCTCAGAAGATACTGAACATGTTTATCCAAAAGAGACAGTTTCTCTCGACACAGGTTCAGTTCCAGTCATTGGAGTTCTGATAATGATTGTTATTACATCTCCTCCTCAGGGTTTGTCTGTTGGAGTGCAGCGTAAGGGAGGTGAGGGTGGTGGTCGCATCCATCCTCGAAAAGACTCTGGAGAGCGCGCTTCACTTTGGAGACCCGGGGCTGGACAATCTGACCGACGCCCTGCTCTCATTGTTGGACAAAGATGTCGCTGAGAATGTGAAAAACTGTGCACAGTACTTTAGCCTCTTCAGTAACTTTGCTCAGAGGGTAAATCTGCACATCTTAGTGGTTTAAAGTACAAATTATTCCATCAAATGAGTATTACATGACGTTCTGAGTGGTTCCTGTTTCTGTTTGCTCTCTCAGGGTTGCGGTCCATGTCAGTTGTTGTTGAAACACTCAGCTTATCGTCGGATGCTCATCTTCCTGTTGGGACCCAATAGGCAGAACAACCAGGTACAGCTGCATAGTATAACAAAACACACTTGATAGTTTGACCCCTTGAGATTTGCTATTCCTCATCATAACACTTTTTAATTCTGCTGTTGTACTTATTGTACTAGAGATTAAATTTTTTTTTATAAAATAGCAAAAAAAAAAAAAAAAGCTAATGAAAGGAATGCATTTCGATATTGACTCTCTTATTTGTAAAAAATAAAAATAAAAAACATGAAATAAAGTGACATATATTAACATCAGAAAAAAAACGTGGATGCAGCCGTCAAATATTTATTTTGTCATATTCTCTGAGCCTCTGAAAAGCTTCAGATAAAGTTTGGCTATGTGTGCGTTGGTCTACCTTGAGTCTGTTTTCCTGCTCAGCATCCTCCTCATGAAAGATCATTAGGGAGCCCACAGAGATGGCTGCACACGACGTGCTAACACACAAACACTCACTCCACTATATGCTGACTGAACTTAAGTGTCGGTAGCCCCCCAACATTATCTACAGCACCCATCCTGACTTATTGCTACGTTAGCCTAAAGAAGCTCAGTTAATCTCTGTGCATGGAGCATTGCCACAACAGATGTAGCAGTTGCAGTCCTCAAACACTAGCATTTTAAGGTGAAAACGTTGTGACAACATGTCAATATGAAGTAACAAATGAAACTGTCTCACTGTGAATTCTGTGTATAGATACGGATGCCTGTCCTTGAACTGCTCAGATTAGTTTGACGTGACTTTAAGTTGACTTTAACTGGTCCTTCATCCTCGACTCAAACACAAAATATCTCTAAATACGACTTTCAAGGTGCTTCCTTTACATAAGTTGCGGTGGACCTGTTGCTCCACCTGCTCTTGCTTGCTTGAATCCATTCTGGAGAAGCCTCCAGGAGTCTGCCTGTGATAGTCGTACTCTTAGTTCCTCCAATACGATAAGCATGGTTGCAATTTCAGAGCTTTGGTACCAACTTGGCACCGAACTATTGGTTCTCAAGAAACATCCAGAAATGATTAGAATGCAAATGCAATTTTGTATCGTTCGCCTCAAAACAGATTTTGAGTATGAATAAAATATCTGTGTGTGTCGAGTTAAGTCAAAGTTTCCTCTGTGCATCTTTCACAGAACCGACGGTGGAGTCCGGCTCAGGCTCGGGAGTTTCTTCACCTCCACAGCACTCTGGCGCTCATCACGCTGCACTCTGACCTCGGCCCTCAGCGGACGCAGGGTGAGACACTGGAATCTGTTTCTCACACGGGATGGTTGTTGTTGTGCGATCCAGCGTTCGTTCTGATTCTAGTTAATTTGTCACCTGTTGTCCCGTGTAGCTCCAGGAGGGTTTAAGCTTCGCGTGAACAGCGTCCCGTCCTCAACTCCACTCCTCCCCCTACATGCAGACATCTTGGCCTCACTCTTCACTCCAGAAGGACAGCCTTACCTTCTAGAGGTAACAGACAAACCTACAGCTCAATGTTTTCCGATTCTTATATTTGATTATAAATGCACAGAAGCTCTTTGACTGATGTTGTCTTTTCTTCATTGCGAACATCTACCAGGTGATGTTTGCCATGCGTGAGCTGTCAGGACCTCTGTCTCTCCTGATAGAAATGGTGACCTACTCGTCGTACTGTAATGAGCCCTTCTCCCTGGGAGTGCTGCAGTTACTCAAAGTAAGAAAACATCCACAACCAGCTGTCACACATTCAGCCGACGATGAGTATGTTTTAAAATGCTCTGAATTCTTTGTATGTCACAGACCCAGCTGGAGACGGCGCCACCTCATGAACTGAAGAACATTTTTCAGATGCTGCAGGAGCTACTAGTGAGTGGCTCATCTGTTGATTTATCACATCATAACTGTATGATCACCTTTAGCGATGAGCTTTGCTGATTGAGGGTAAATCTTTTCCCTCAGGTTGTGGAAGACCCTCTGCAGTCCCAGAGACTCAAGTATGCTTTCGAGTCAGAGAAAGGCCTGTTAGGTACGTCTCAGCTTTTGTTGCTTTTGCACTTTTACCTACAGCTGGCACAACAGTGGATTAAGTGCAAATGAAAATACTAACATAGCCATTTGTCCTCACAGCTTTGATGCACCAGAGCAACAACGTGGACAGCAGACGCTGCTACCAGTGTGTTAAGTTCTTGGTCACATTAGCTCAGAAGTGAGTATATCTAAAGTTCAGAGATCAGGATTGTACTGGAAGATAAACTTTATTGTAGGCAGTTCTTCATCATCTTATGACAGATTAACTGAGCAACATAATTCTGACTCTCCTTTAATTCCCCCACCAGGTGTCCTCCAGCCAAGGATTACTTCAAGGACTTGTCTGGCCACTGGAGCTGGGCTGTGCAGTGGCTGCAGAAAAAGGTGAGCTCATAAAACACTGCATGACCACAGATGACAGGAGAATCATTTGGTTAAGTTTTTAGAGACATTTGATCATTTGTTTTGCTTCGGTAAGAGGGATAGTAGATAGCTGAAAGGGAATAAAGGGAGGGAATTATGAAGGAAAAATTTAACAAAGATCCTCAGTGCTTTAACCCCAAACTACAGGTTTTATCTGATGAACTGCAGCTCCTCCTATACTGACTTCAGTACACTGTCACTGACGTCACCTGCTGTGCTCCAGATAGTTTTCGTTTGAAGTGATTTTTGTCTGAATGCTGTTTAACACTGTTGATCATATAAAAATTTTATTCTTAGGATAGATTTCTTGCAAATGAAGTGTCCGTGTTTAGCTGTTTGGTCAAGTTTGCATTAAAACGACCACAGCTCATGTAGCAGAATATGGATATTTTAACTATATTGACAACTGTTAAACTTTTACTTTTAGCTAGCCATAGCTGACTATGGCAACCTATTAGCCATTAGTTTGAACTAATTTTAGCCGGCTATTTAAACTTTTTGTCCAGCTAAACATCCAAATTTATTAGCCATTACTTTTAGCTAATTTTAGCCAAGTATTTCAGCTTTTTATACATTACTTTTCGCTAACCTTAACTATTTAAACTATTTATAAACAATTTTTAGTTATTTTTGGCCAGTTATTTCAACTTTTTCTCCATTACTTTCAGCTAAATATTTCAACTTATTTACTGTTACTTTAAGCTAACTTTAGCCAACTGCTTTAACTTTTTATCCAGCTAACCTTAGCTAAGTTATTCAACTATTTATCCGTTACATTTAGCTTAAGTCAGTTAGCTGTTTCAAGTGTTTATCCATTTCTTTTCGCTAACTTAAGCTAAGTATTTAAACTTTATATCCTTTACCTTTAGCTAACTTGACTCAACTATTTCAACATTTTATCAGTACTTTTAGCGAAATATTTTGACTGTTTAACTTCCCTTCTTTCCCTCTAACTGTAGTTTCTACACATATTGTCAACATGTGTTGTTTATAGCTCAGTCAGTCATGTTTTTTTTAATTTAATCTTAATCCTAGTTTTTATATTACTACCTAACAGTATTTCCACTTACATCCAGGCACAAGTAACTTCCTGGTTGGCAGTCAGAGCCCTGTGAAGCACCAGGACACACACAGTTCATATGCTGTGATTAAATGCTCTAAATGGTCCTGTATCCTCATAGTGAATCATTTTCCTTCCGCCCTCAGATGACAGAACATTACTGGACTCCACAGAGCAACGTTTCCAATGAGACTTCCACCAATAAAACCTTCCAACGCACTATCTCTGCACAGGTACACACACACACACACATGCAACAAAATACCGCATACGAGCCTGATACGACCTCCTCCCGGTCCACCACTGTGACACTAATGCTCTAACTTACACTAACTGTTTATATTTCTCCGCTGCTCTCCTCCAAACTCACTTCTGTGCCACTGTGTGTGTGTTCTCAACTCCGCAGGATACCTTGGCCTATGCCACAGCATTGTTAAACGAGAAGGAGCAGTCTGGCAGCAGTAATGGCTCCGACGGCAGCCCAGCAAACGAAAACGCCGACCGCAGCCTCCGACAGGTAGCTATGAGCCACACAACCCCGCTAGCCGCTTAGATCAGTGGAGCTCTGAAATGACTCTTGTTGTTACAGCAGCTCACGCTCATCTCGCACAGCCAAAAGGAGAAGAATGGAGCAAAAATGGATCATCTCCCTGTGCTTCTGTCAAAAGCTGTAAAGGCAGTTTGTTACCTCCCACGGTTGTTATTAGCAGTGGATTTTGAAGCCGCTCCATTCTTCTCTGGATCCTGCTGTGCTTGTCGAGATTGCCCACACAACACAAGATTGTCAGACTTTTTTTCTGGCACTACAGATAATGAGTGTGTTGCATTGAAATTATAATCCTGCTGTGGCTCCCTAGCACACGGAGGTTCCACCGTGATTTGGTTTTTTTTTTACCTCGTTTCTCTGTTCTCTTATTAAATATTCACTTCATCTCTGCCACAGGGGTCGGAGTCTCCCATGATGCTCGGTGATTCGAAGAGCGATCTAGAAGACGTCGACTCCTAGTTCCTCCGAGCAGCGGGATTCCTCCAAAGGAGAGGCAGCACAGCTCCGGGCAGTCAATTGAAAGGGCTGCACTTCACCTCTGATTGGTCCGGACATTTGGGACTCCACAGCAAGCCAATCAGAATACTTTGTCTCTCGGTCGCTACGGCAACAAAGGAGCTATGAATAAATCATGAATTACTTCCTTTCAGACCAGCCAAGGCGATGATGGAGATGCATTATCATTAAGGGCAGCAGAGTTGATTAGGGTTGGGAAGTGCAAATAACCTTCCACAATCACGGATGACTTCAGTTTATCCTTTTATTCATTCATTCACTCAGAATGACAGCAAGGTGGAGGATGGGTTTGGGTTGTGTTTTAACAATTTTCTGCTCATATTTGCCAATGTATCTACATAGACATATTCATATTGTAAAGATTTGTTCCATAGATGTAATTTCCAGTGTAAGATAATATTTTAAAGTCTCCTGCGCTCTTCTCCACGACCATGCAAATTGCGGGAGGCCACGTGAGCTGCTCTAGAGGAACTTCCGGACACGCGCCTGTACAGCAACACCTCCACACACGAGCACTCGGGAGGGGGGGTGGGGTCAAGTATGCACTTTATAGTCCAGCCCAGTCTTATCGTGACGTGTACAGCAGCCACCGGTCAGTTCCTCTAGAGCCCACCCAACCCCTCGCGCTCGTGTCCTCGTCTTCTTTTGCTTTTATCAACTTACATTTGCAGTGCCACTTATGCAGACACACAGAAGCTCTGATAGCGAGCCACTCTGCCTGCGACTTGACCTCTGACCCCCTCCCCCCAAACCCCAGCCCCCCGCTGGTGACCACGGTCCCAGCCACGGGGGACACAGTATGGGCCGGGCCCTGTCCTCGACAACGGGACACATCCGGGCCCTCAGCAAATCTGAAACAAGCAGTGCCAAGGTCAGCACTCTTCCTCCACTTCTGCTTCTTCTTCTTCTTGCTGACAGGCAGCCTCGCGTGCTGGATTTTATTCTTTTCATGGCTGTGTTTTATTTTTCTTTCTCGCCACTTTTCTTTGACTCTGGATACCGGAGAGGATCTTTAGGGACTCAAGCCTTATGCAAGAAAAGCTGATCTGGAAGTGCACAGATCAGTCGTGGTGGTCCGCCAGTGCCGACTGAGGGGGAGCTCAGGAGCATGTTTTATTTTTTAGGTGCCAAGGTTACACACACACACACACCTACACACACACACACACACAAACAAAGAATAACACATTATGATAGAACTTGTGGAAAAAAAAAAACATGCAAGCGTGTGTCATTCATCACTTCACTTCGCTCAGAAACACAAAGAACAGGTCCTCCTCACCTCACTGTTACCTCTGCTTTATCAGTTGTTTTTTTTGTTTCCTGTTGGAGTTTTCTTCTTTTTTTTGCTTTGTCTACCTTTGGAAACGCACACAGAGGAGCTAAACCCAAATGTAGCTCTAGAGTTCACTGGAGAGCAAACATCCGTGTTACCATCACCCCGAAACCAATCGTCGGGAGACTCGAAGTGCCTTAACCTCCCGATCTCCCTCCCCATCCCACGTCCGATACTGTATCATCACATCTCCGACAAAGCGTGTCAATGTCTTCTCCATCTGTGACACCGGACCAGTATCTCCTGTGGTCATGTAGTCTCGCTGTAGGGGTGCAACAGGGCTTCTTCATACCCATTATTCCCTGAAGTAATACAGGGAAAAACTTCCTCTGTGTGTTGTGACAAAGGCTTGTAGGAATGTAATGTGATTCTGTGTGTGGATGGGGGAGGGTGGGGGTGTAAGCTCTACCCTAATGAAACAGGGTTCAGGCGACAGGACAGGGTTTTGGTGATGGTAAAATGCTGCTTCTTTTCACTCTGCGCTCAAGCGGAGACACTTTGTAGTTACTGATTTACGCTAGGGTAGTTTTAATGAAGCCACACTTTCACTCACATGTTGTGAAGACATGAGCCTAAGCTAGCTTTGCAGATTAGCTCTCAGCTTTAACAGGTCAATGTTTACAGTGTGAGGACCTATAAGGCAATCATGCAAAATGGTTTTCTGTTTGACTCAACTTGCGATCAGTCCATTGAGGCTCCTCTGCGTCCTCGCGGCCCGAGGAGAGGGAAGACACTGTTTTAGCCCTTCCACACACCCCTCCACCCCGCCCTCCCCTCCATAATCCTCTCGATCTCACTAGATGTGAATGTCACATCGTGCTCTCCAGCACGTTTGCATGTGTGGCAGTAAGCGGTGGTGAAGTTTGTCTTTTTCTGTGTGACGGAAACAAATCAGCCCCCCGTGTTGTTTGCTGTGTAATTTGGTGTCATTAGCACTTACTGTCACAAACACACGCCCCTTCTCTGTGGCTGATTACGTGCTATCTGAGGGAGCTGCATGCAGTCTGTGCCAAGATACATGGCCATGGCAACATGAGTTGCATTCAGCCGAGAGTCTCTTTTAGGTTCGTCCCTCTGCTACATCACCCACAACTACTTAAAAATAGAAAAGAAAAAAAAACCTTCAAAACAATCTTTTGTTTTAATCCTGGGATGCAGGGAGGGATGGGGAAGTGCGTGGGGAGGGATTGGCATCTATACGGGTTTTTACTGTCATTCAATTTTGAAGATTCACTTCTGACATCGCAGGATTCTGTAATGCATGTTAAAACTCAGTTTTAATTTGTACATCAGAGTTTGATTAAGGGGAAATTTGATATAAAATAAACTGGAATGCACAACCTTTTGTAAACATGGTTTTTATGTATGACTGCACATTGTCTCATTCTTCACTACTTTATGCTGTAATGCTTTTAATCACATTGCTGCACTTGAAGTTAGTTTTGACATGTTAACCGCTGCGGGGTTTTCTCTCAACCCCTCATCCTACAGACAGAGAACAGACGTGTGACATCTCACAGTGAATTCAACTCAAGCCTCATCCCACAGTTTACATTCTTAGTAAATTGTAGCCGTTTTACTGATAAAACATCTGTCATGTTGTATCCGTTTAGCTGCAGTGATATACTGTATGTCCTGTCACAGTCACAACTTTGGTTTCTACCAGTTGACACTGTTTTTATACTGACATTTATTTGGCGAAGATTTCAAGTGGGATGCAGGGATTCATCTCCCTTAATGCTGAGGGAGCAGAAAAAAACAGGAGTTGTGCTTTAAAAAAAGGAGGAAAAAAGCTGTAACGCTACTAATTGACACAACAATGCTTGACACGTGCATCTTTTTTCTTCAGCACTGGATCTTTTTTTTTCTTTTTTACTGTAAAAAATATCACAGCAAATCATAAGCTCATACAACAACTGAGTCTAATGTGGAAGGCATATTTAGATTGTGTTTTTCTTTCTGTAAATAAAGACATTTTCCCTATAAATTGGTAGAAAAGGCACAAAAAAATCTCCAAAATGCAAGAATTTCAGTTTGTTGCTCCAACACCAGCAGCTTAATGTGTTTCCTACCGATATTGAAATGAAACCTTCATGCATCCTGACATGTCAGTGCTGTTCTCTGATGAAGTCATCTGTCTGTGCAAGTCAGAAACAATCAGGGTTTAAGTCCAGTGAACATGCCTGGTTGTCATGACTATTTTTTTTCTGGTCCATTTATTTTTACATCAACTGTGGAACCCCTCACATGAAGGCATTTCAATGCTCAGGAAAGACAACTGTTTACATGACAGGAAACATTCTCCTTTACGAACACAACAAGCTGATTATGTACGACTGTGCTGCAGCCAGACTCAACATCCTCACGCTGTAGCTCAAGTCAGACCTGGAAACCATCTCTGCCACATTCTTTGTGACTTCCACAACCTCTGATGAACACCTTTATGCAGCTCTTTCATTAACATTCACCCTGAAGCACATTTCCCCAACTGGATTTTCTTCACCTTCAGTTAATTTCATCCCATCAGTTTATTAGTTCTTTAAAAGCCTGAAGACAGTATGTCAGCTAAACACAAGGCCATTATTCAAATGAGATGTTCATGAAAGCTCTTTTTTATTATACTTATTTAGTAAAAAGATACAAAAATATTTGGTTACATTTTACAAATGTGTGTATGTCAGATGTTTTTTTTTTTGTTTTTTTAATCTAACAAGGAGGCAACATTTCTAAGTCGGAGGCATCAATACAATATGTGCACTGGAGCATATTTCAACCTAATGCTACAACTGAAACACAGACAGCTTTACAGAAGTGCTTTGTTGACTATGAAGGAGATTAAGGTTGATGAGAGATGACAAAGTGTCGGAGCTGTTTTCGGGATGCCGCGGCGTGAGACTGGATCAGTGAGGAGTCGTGGCTTGCTGCTCCGACGCTCTGACTCGACAGCAGACGGCGATGCCCGCTGCCCTCGCCGCTCCGGTGGCGCTGCGTACACGACAACTGTTGCCCTTAGCAACTGGTCCCAAAACAGCAGAGCTCTGAGAGATGGCGCTACAGTCTGTCAGAGTCCAGCCGGAAGGACAAGACACCTCCACCTGCAAGAGATGATGCAGGGTAAGAGGGAAAGTCCAGAACATGGCTGTCTAAGGCATTTATATTAGTCAAGAACTTTATTGCCACATGTACATGCACACACAGTTCGGTACAGAAGAATGTTTTGTGCAGGGCTAAAAGAGCTGGGGAAATGGGCATATATATACAAAAAAAAAAGGATTGAAAATTAATAAGTTATGGAATAGATTTTTTAAAAATGGAAGAAATGTGTATAGCAAACACCATAGGCATTGCAGAATAGTTTGGTGAGTCCAGTTTTATTTTGTATCTGCCATCAGTGTGACTGTGGCAGGGAAGAAGCTACTGTAAAAACGTGTCCTGTGCGTGAGTATGCTGTCTGCTCTCTTTTTCCTCAGACTGTACACCGAGTGTTTTTGTCTGAGAAGCGAGTGAGCTGAGTGACGTGTGTCTGTGATTATACTGTTGGCTTTTTTTGTGTGTGTGTGTGTATGATGTATATATATTGTGTAGAATTTCTCTGATGTCCAAGTTTTTCACCTGGTCTCTGTCAGCCGAGATGTTTTCCAACAGGTGGCACTCGAGGGACGGAGCGTGGCAGCAAACTGCGTGTGACGTGACCCCGTCTTTCACCGCGCAGTGATTCCTGTGGCCGTGACGTGGACGCGAGTCGGTCGGGAGCTCAGCCACGGCCCGAGATGTGCACCCTGGAGAGGAGGAGTGATGCCGGTGTGAGTTTAAGCAATAGAAAACTTTGAAGGCGTGCTCCATCAGCGGTTGTCAGACAAGCGCCGACTCATCCTTCACACAGGCATCACCGTGAAGCCAGCAAATGAGGAACACAATGGAAAACCATTCAACTGTGTGCTACAATGACGTTTGATAGCATGCTCTTTGTGACACACACGTAGCTGGCATTTATGCTGGCCAAGAGCGCATTTCTTTTGAGGGTGATTGCCATGGTAACTGGCATAATTGGCAGAGATTTTCTAAATGCGGTAGCATCAAAAGCTTGCACTTGGTTTAAATAAGCATTTACATTCAGTACAGTACTTAAGGTAGAAGTTTAACTCCCTCCGACACATCAGTACTCGTTCCATTTAAAGAAATAGTTTTTGAGGAAGAGAGATTTGTCCACTTTCTTGCCGAGACATTAAGAGCTGGAGGCCATTAGCTTAGCTTAGCATAAAGACTGGCAACAAGTGGGAACAGCTAGTGCAGCTCTGCCTGGCAAAAAGTCTGCCAACCAGGACCTCTAAAGTTAACTTGTATGTTAATTAAGTTGTAAATGAAATATTTTGCCAACACCTGCAGAGTCTGAAGGTTATCAGATGATCAGTTGTTGAGGAAAGTGAACAACAGATGGACAGAAGTTCCTTCATTTAGTCAGAGGAGATGAGTGTTCAGTTAGTAGCTCTTGGTTTAAAAATAGAGAACGCTCCAGAAACAGGATTCACAATTTGTTATGTTTATGGTCATCTGGGCAAAATCTTTTTTTGTTACCTTGCAAACATCTCCATATAGTGTTTTTCTGTTTTGTTTTTTTTTAATATGCTAGAATCATGAGCAGTCAACGCCATAGCTGAGCATCTCCTTTTTGAAATTGCAGTCCACAACATGTATGACTGTATTGCGTGGCTCAGTCTAGTTTTACAGTGTTCGAATTGTAGGTGAGCTGGTGTGCTCGAGCAGAGGGGATGAATGAACAAAGAGGTGGGGACGTCACTGATCTGCACATTGCTGAGGAAGCAACAGCGTAGAGTTATGTCCAAGACATTTTAGGGCAGGAAGATAGTGTACTCATGGAAAAAACTTCTAAATACGTAACACATGATACACAGAGATGAGTTTTAGGGACCAGAGATGGACTTTAGAGGGTCAAACATACAATTCAACCCCCAGGATGAGGGCTCTAACTTCATATTTATGAACAGACAAGGAGGTGGTGTTGATCGTCTCATCTAATCTCCGAAACAAAGCTAATAAATGTATCATCAAACTAGCTGCACAGATTTGCTTGTATAATTTAATCTGCAGCAGATTAAAACCTTGACTCACCGGTCAGGTGGTGCAGCGGATCGACACACTGAGCGTCTTGCCCCGGTTCAGGACTAGCATGGACCTGGCACTTCAGACCTCCAATCACACAGCAGCGAGCCACAGCAAACACACCTTTACCTGCCGGACCGTTGTAGGCAACACACTCCATGCGTCCGCCGTTCACCTGTAACGATGTTTAGAGACATTAGAGCAAAGTGATTCCAGAGATGAAGGCTGATCAGATTAAACTCACAGTGATGGTTTCTCCCACACGGACGCCATCGGGAGCGTAGCTACTGCATCCCATCATCTCCTCCCCCTGACGACAGCGGCTGGTAGCCTTGTCGGTGCTCGCGACCCCCGACCTCTCTGACCACACTGACCGACACAGGAGCTCCTCATCTGCACATGGACGTAGACACACAGTCTGAGCTACACGTGGATAATGTGTGTGCTTATGTGAAAGCCTGAGGATCACGAGGCACTAACTTGACGCTGTGGTGTTGGTAGAAGGCATGGCTGCTACCAGGTTCGGAGTGGTGAGACGGTGTGTTTCAGACAGAGACAGAAAGTTGATTGTGTTGCTGACAGAATAATCTAACATCATGTGTAGGACCTGCACTGGTGACACCATCTGATTGGACGACAGGATCACTGCAGCTATACCTGCACACACAAAAATAAGAATATAACCCCTTCGCACTGCAGCTGCACACACAGATTGCTTTGTTGTGTTTTCTGGCATGTGGATACCTGCAGCGTGAGCAGCAGCCTGGGAGGTTCCACTGCGGGAGGTGAAACAGGTGCTGCAGTCACTACTGGCACTAACAATGTCATCGCCGGGCGCGAACAGATCGACGCAGCGGCCGAAGTTGGTGCCTCCTGCCCCCTGAGACATGAGCTGGTCCGCTGAGTTGACTGCCCCCACTGTGATCACCTGTAAACGAGGTTAGGGTGGGGGGTCATGTGAGGTTTGGTCTGTGTGTGAATGCATGATGGTCTTTAGATAAAGTGTGCTGTCACCTCAGGCTCCGAAGCAGGAGAGTAGAGGCAGGCGTCATCTCTGTAATTGCCGGCAGCGGCGATGACCACAGCTCCATTAGCCACCATGTCTCGACAGGCAGCGTTTAACGAGCGACTGAAGCCGCCGATGAAAGGCAGCAACACGACCACTGCTTCCACCGGACGGGCCAGTAAAGTTGCTCGGATATACTCCAACCCTAAAGACACAGGAGAGGGACTTATAAAGATCAAGTTTTTTACTCTGTTATCATGTCCATGTGTTGTTTTTGTTTTTTTTAATATGGCAAAGGACACATCATGAGAATTATAAGTAGTCGATGCCAGCGCTGATCATTTCCACCTTGAACCTGCAGAGTACTGATGACAAAAACACTGATTTAGACTTCCAGGAGTTCATAGGAAACAAACCTAAAGAACCAGTCCCATACATTTGCAGGCTTTCTGTATCAGTCTTCCATTTCACAAATGGTTTCTGGATCCAACGTGTATGTCTGAATTAATCCGAGATTACGAGTTGCCATTGTGGAGCGTAGAGTTTTACGGTGTTAAAGCTGGTGTGCTCGAGATGCAGCAAGTTGGGAGTGGTGGCGGAAGAACGAGTTGAGGGCTTCATAAATCTGTAGATTCTAGAGAAAGTGCAGAGTTGAACTTTTCGAAGTTGAACTGGTGACTGGAGAGATGCTTTAATCGAGACTTAGAGTCTGGAGTCTACAGCCATGCTAGCAGCTCTATCTGGTCATACCTGGGCACTTAAGTTGAATGCTTTGTGGTAAGATAGGTAATTAACATTTAACTAAAAGGTGGTGATGATGAGAATGCCATTAGTTTAGCAGTTTTTTGGTTAAACCAAAATATAAATATGATGATAATATCACCAAAGTGATCGCAATTCATGCAGGTGAATATCAAGTTTTATTGTGCTGCCTTTTAATTTTTTAATTTTAACACATTTGATGAAGATTGTGATTATTTGGTTTACAGAAATTTTAATTTCACAAAGATCCCTATCCTGTCTCGCCAGAAGGACATAAAGTTATGTGTACTTGCACCTGATGGTTGTTTGATCCATATAAAAGCAGCTGCAGATGTATATAAACTGGGCAATAATGACTTTATAGCAGGCGATGAAACATTTATGCATCCTCACTAGAGCACCGCCACTAATTTCAGGTGCACCCAAAGGCATTTTGTTTTAGAACTGGGCCTGAGACCTCCTGAGTCCTGGGATACCAAACATTTTGATTATTGTCATGGGCAAACCAAAAGAAGGAAGTCGAAGGAACCACTAACAAAAAAACATCCTTGTGGAGTTTATGGTGTTAGTAGTTGTTAAGATGTTTCACCCAAAGCCACAAATGTTAACATCATGGTGACACTACAGTAGAATTCAAAGGGTCGTCCTACTTAGTAGACTTCATCCTCTGGAGACCATGAATGGGAGCCATTTGTCTGAACCAACAATACCATAAACACAACCATGCTGCTAAAATATTACTCACCAACTGAAACGTTTTATCTGAGGAAATCACTCCTGCTTAGACACAAGTTCAATTCAGTTCATTGTACATCAGTTCTGAAGGATTCCTACCTGCCAGAGCTCCAGACACCGTCCCTTTCCCCTGACAGTTGAGAACACGAACCAGATTAACGGCAGCACCTCGAGCTACACCTGAATCTGATCCACTCACAACACCGGCCATGTGTGTGCCGTGACTGTCGCACTGACTGGCCTGCAGAGGAGACAGAGTTGAGCATCACACTAAAAAAGGATCCACATGACAGCTTTGTTACTGAGCTGCAACGCCAAATATGCGAGTGTTTCCTGCTGTGCGTGACCTGTCGGTGGACTCTGACTCCATCCTCCTCGGGGACATTATTGAAATCTGTGATGAGCACTCGTCCTTCAACCTCTCTGTGAGAACTCTGAACGCTGCCATCCATCAGGTACACCTCCGCCTTCCCTCCATCATCTGCAGAGGACAAATGGAGTGTGGATTTGACAAATAACAAGAAAATGCAATTCCTGAAAGAATTTTGGTGGGATTGCCGGCAGCTGGAAAACTGTATTAGTTGACGGATCACTGGGAGCTAAACTGCATCGCGGGTTTGATTGAAGGAGCAGCTGACCGACCGTAAAGAGTTGGAATAACAGGAGTGAAAAGGGCAAACTATAGTGTAAGAAAGGTGTTGACATGAGAGTTAAAGTGTAAAACGTACTTTAAGTGTACAGAGAAGTAGCTGAAGTGATTTATGTTCAATTAGGGCACTTTCCAGGAACTTTCCAAGGAACTAAAGGTTCCAACCCTCTTTTCTGATCTGCATTTTCACTGCCGTTTAAATTCCCATGAAGATTCGGAAAACTAATCGGCTAACTTTTAATTTTTGCAGGCAACAGTAATAAACAATAAGAGCCCTATACAAAATTTTTAGCTACAAAATCATTGGTTCGGTCCTCTTTAAGACGCGCCAAAAAAAAAAAAAAGAAAGAAGGTCGTTAATGCAGTTGTAAGATGCTGGGGATACACTAGCATACAAGACCAATCAGCATCCTGGTTCTTGAACCTTCTGACGGTACAAGCCCCTCAGGTGGGGTAAAATAATCTTTAGCTTAGATCCTGGGTCCTCTGGTGGAAATGCAGGTAGAGAAACTGAGTTCCACCAAAGGTCCTTAGTCCCTGAGGAGCTGGATACTAGAAGGATTTAAAATGTGTGTGTTTGTGAATGTTTAATTTAGAAAGTCTTCAGTGTCCATGAAGTCCACTGAAAGCTCCTGATAACTGTAGGGGCTTTTATTTTGAAAATCAGATCTTTTTAATGACCCCCACTAAGCTCTTGTTACTGTCTGAGGCTTTTTATTCAGTAAATTTATACCACTCAATAAAAGGAGTTGGAGTGTTAGTTCCAGTTAAAAATGGCAAATTCAGCTGTTGCTTATGTAGCAGTAACGGGGAGACTCTGCTGAATATGTAGAAGTGAGATACTTGGCATGTTATGATAAATGTGGAAAAATTATCCCTTTTTTAAAAAAACTTTCTTCCAGAACATTCTGGTCTGAGTTAACATGAAAGTCAATGGAATAGCTGGATGATACTTAAACTTCTTTAAAGTTCATATTGAGACTCATATTGTAAATTGTGTAAAACTCCTTTAAGTGATTAACAGAGTGCTTTAAAAATAATAATAATAATGTAATGAAGAAATGATATGTGAAGAGTGAAAGCTGTGAGCATTACAGACTGACTCACTTGGAGGCTTGTATGTTCCATTTTCAGAGATGAAACCGTGAGGCTGCAGTAACCTCTGCAGGTTCCAGGGGGCGCTCTGAGCAAAGATGGATGAGTCCTCCTCGATGTACTGGACATGAGGGAGCTTCACCGCCTGACGGAAACAAAATCAAACTCAGCTACAAGTTTGTAAAAATATCTCAAACCTCATTATGTGGCCTATACGACAGCCCAATCAGTAGCCTAAACTACGTAGGGTTAAGGCTTTTTAAAAACTGATCAGTATCTGCTTTACCTACAACCGATCCTTTGCTTGTGTCTGCTGTTACACTTGTGTGGTAAAGGGAGACCAACATTTGTGATAGAATACTGAGGATGCAAATTTTGAACAATTTCCTTAATTGATAGCCAATAGCTATATAAACTATCCATTTTAGTCACAGCGCTCATCCCCCATACATGGAAATGTTCCACCAAAACAATCCCACCTGTTACTGTTTGAGATAACACCAAAGCCACAACTTTCACTTAGTTCCCCCCCAAGACCATCAGCTGAAAGTAATACAAAGAAGCCAGAGTAGTTTTGTCTCCTAGAGCAAAATGATACTTAAGTGACTATGATGTTCTACAGAATAGGCAAAGTTAAGATTATAAACAATTGAGCTGTGGCCAGAAGTCATTAAACATCACAGAAGTCTTTGTCATGGTGGCCCATTGCTAGTTAAGCCCACACAATTCAGCACAGAACTGTCCCTAGTCCACCTCCACTGGTCGCTACAGTGTTAAAAAAAAATGTAAGAGGCTTCACCTGGTGGTGAAACCAAGTACTACAGCTAACCTACAATCCATCTTCTGACATGTAGAGGAAAAGAGTTTTGTTGTCTTTTGAAGCTTGTGGGGCTTCAGTGCACTTCACCCTCTGCACAATGCATTTCAGACGGTGGTCTACTGGAGCGTTACAGTAAGGTTTGTTACCCCCCAACATATCATTAAGGAACAGCTTGGAAGCAGACGTGCACTGCAGTTCAGTTGTCAAGCATACACACTGGAATGATTTGGATTACTTTGATATACTTTAAGTGTATATAATGTTCAAAAATGGCATCTGGATCATATCAGAAGATACTAAATATTAAATAACTCAGATCAGATTGGGGGCAAAAAAAAAAAAACTTAATCAGGATATCTCTACTCTCTACAGTGACCACCTTCTACAACATTGCCTGACATACTACAAACAGTGTCTCAGTAAAGCTATGAATGTGCATTTTAGGTGATAAATTCATACAGTTGAATGACTCCAACTGTCTTAGTCCCAACACCTGCATACTGCAAAGTCTAGCAGGGGCTCCCTCCTTGTTTCAGTCCCCTGAGGCATACATCTAAGATCAGACTGTTACCCTCATTCACTGATCTGAAAACGTATCCATGCTTTATTGTTGTAATTTACTCAGCTTTGGTCATTGTTTTTAGACTACAGCGTCTACAAAACGCTTCCATCAGACTTTTATTACTTCTATTACAAGCTCCACATTACTCCAATCTTTACTGCCCTTCATCAGTCTCCTGCCACTTTTAAAAGTGATTCTTACATTTTTGTTGCTGCTTTTTAAGTCTTGTGTGATCAGACTCTGCAATCTGCAAACTGCCTACAAACTGATCTTGTTCAACAGTTTAACTACCGCTTTTATTTTGCAAACACACGTCAGGTCACCAGTGATCCTGCTGCCAGGTGAAGCAGTTACCAGGTGAAGGACGTCGCTGCTCATCTTGACCAGGAAGCCGTGCAGCGCGCCGCTGTAGGTCTGCAGGATCTCCACCAGGTATCCTCTCCTGGCCGCTTTGGCTTGCAGCCTCCTGATGGTCCTCTGCACTTGAGCGTCGTGCGTCCCCTGATGCAGCATGACAAGGTACTGACCGGGCATGCGCCACGCCGCCTGGAGCACAGCACAGGGAACATACAGTACAGGTGACCAGCATGCGTCCATGCGCAGGAGAAATGAGGCATGCCTGCAGTAACTTTAAAAAAAGAAAAATGTTGCTTGGTACATTTAATGGTTAACAGCTGCTTTATTTGTGCGCTTGGATGGTTTTCAGGTCATAGTCATGATACAGAAATGGAAAGTAATTTGGGGGTTCCAGCTTGTGAGCGCACATGCAAATGGACATCTCCTGTCTGTGGACTTTTTTTCAGCTGGATAAAAGCTAAAAAGGCTAAAAATGAAAGGATTTTCAATAGTAAAAAAAATAAAATAAAATCCCTCATTAACAAAGAATGCCATGTGCACAGCTTTAGTTTCTGGATGATGGGGACTTTAGGTGGAGAAGATGCGCTTTAACGCATCTGACGCAACAAATTATTGCCATTACCTTGTTGCACCTGAGGAACTCGGCTGCGGGTTCGGCTCCGTTTTCGGGTTCAGTTCCGTCCTCGCGGATCAGATCCAGGATCATCTCGTCGTCCTCGGTGTAATCCTGCGCGCACACGGCCAGAGATGCGCACAAACACAGTGTCCAGCCGAGCCAGGCTGAGGTGCGACGCATTCTTCACACCTCTTGAACAGTTTCCAGTGAAAATGATCAAAGATAACTGTTAACTGGCACCACTGATGAGAGTTTTTTTTTTTTAATTCCAAGCCTGACTTATTATCCAGATGTTTTGGTGTCTCCGAGAGCTGCGCGTCCTGTGTGCCTGATAACGCCTCCAACCATCTATCCAGATTTTTTGGGGGGGTAAAAAAAAAAAATCGAACAATTGATTCTTATAATTCAAGGCGGGGACTGGTGACGTCTCCGCGGCTCACGCCACCGCTTTTGTATCGAATGATTGTCCTCCGTTAAAAACACCTCTTACAGTGGAGGAGTCATGTTTCATGCTCCCCCTTAAACCACCCTGTAATTATTGCATGTCAATCGGAGAAAACGCTTCCTCTCCGCTCAACTTGATTTGCATCACATGAATGTGAACAATATGACTTGTGCATGCAAGCGCAAGTTCTTTTTATTGTGCCTAAACTCGTGCTGCACAGAGAGAGAGTCAGGATGTTGATCTTACAGGCTGCGTGTAGTTTAGATTTTTTTACTGTCTGTAATTTATTTCTTGATTTAATCGGTGCGGTGCTGAGATGCGCTCAGAGCTGCAGAGCGCACCGTCAAACTCTCTGGAGAGCTTTGCCATTGCGTCAACTTAGTTCTAATTAAAAGACAAGTAGTTGTTAAGATACATTACAGTTACAATCCCTTGATCTCACCATGAAGAGCAGCCCACCACTCCAACTGTTACACAATGTTCTCTGTGGCTCTGGAGGAGCTTTAGCACCAAGTTCACCTAGTTTGCTTTTCTACCTGATTTTACAGAACCATGTGCTCCAAAACTCTGGCTGTGACAGGAGGTGGAATTTATTATTATATTTGATGTGGGCAGGAGAGCACAGATTTACAGCATGAAGTCTGTGTGGCAGAGTTTGACCAGTGGATTTTGTTAGAGAGATGACAAATTATAGGAGGGGGAAAATGAAACCTTGACCTTTCCAGTGGATTTGATATGCAGCACTTTGGTGATTATTAAAATCGTGTGACTCATATGTTATGCCCTTCACAGTTCGCAGATTTGAAACCAATTGATCATCTATTGGAGATTTCAGATCAAGCAGTCTCCAATGAGAAAACATGTTTTGGAGGAATAATGTTACATCCCTCCAGTAAAGTTCCAGAGAGAATCGATGCCAAGGTGCACTGAAACAGCTCTGGCACCATGTAGTGGCCCGACGCTTTACTAAGACGTTTCTGCCTTTGATGTTGTCACCCATTTCTAGCTTTGCATAACATTACTGCTTTCAAGTTTACACAAGCAATTCAACTTTGCATTTTGAGGCAGAGGAAAATGTAAAGAAAGGAATTTTTGAGTTGCATTATGGGAATTGTAGGATCCAGTATTTTTTGGATCTTGTGTGTTTCATAATCTGCCTCCTGCAGGAGGGCGCAAGACTAAGTTGCATAATAGGGCCAAAAAAAAAATCTGTCTTATTGCAATAGTATAGACGAATGCAGTTCCACTCAGTGTCCCTCAGGTGTACTAACACACTCTGACCTTGATTATAACAACGACTTGCCGAACCCTAACCTGAACTTAACCCTTGACCTTGGCATGTCTTCACCTTAAAATTACTAATTTATATGATGAGGACTTGCTTTTTGTCCCCATGAGGAAGACGTGTCCACATTATGTGACTGTATAAACAGCTTTAGGTCCTCACTACATGAGTAATACCTGGACCACACACACACACACACACACACACACACACATTTTCATACAGTAAATAGTGCCATCTTCTGGAACTGTCATGCAATACTTATTTAGCCTGGGGTGGAAGAAGTACTCAGATCCTTTACTTTAGTAAAACTACCAATCGAGCAATCTAAAAATGATCAATTACAAGTTAAAGTCCTGCAATGAAAAATCCTACTTCAGTAAAAGTACACAGCAGCCAAATGTCGTGAAATTAGTGTAATGGTTTGGTCCTTCTGCCTGATATATGATCATATATGACATCATTAGATTATTAGTGAAGCATTAGTGTTTCAGCAGCACGTTACTGTTGCAGGTTTGAACTACTTTATATCCAGTTTTATGTACAGAGACATCAGATAAATCCGAGGGGTCATCAGAGGAAGCTCTTTTATACAAATCCTTTTTCAGTCTTTGGATTTTCTCTCTAATCTTTAGTTTTTGGTGAGAAATTGAATCAATTAAAAATGTATTAAAATGAAACCACGTGAGATCTGAAATGTGATCCGACTGAACACTGCTTTTTTGTAAGAAGCCAAACAATTTGGAAACTGCTGATTTATTATTTAACAAAGTTTTGTGGTTTAAAAGCTTTTTTTTTTTTTAATCCATTGTGTCAAAACAAAATTTTTAAAGTAACCCAAGCTGTCAGATGAATGTAGTACAATACTTCCCCCTGAAATGTAGTGTAAGTATTAAGTAGCATTTATGAACTACTCAAGTACAAATATGTCAAAATTGTACTCAAGCACATGAGTAAATGGGCTTAGTTTCTTTAAATCACTGTATGACAATGACACAAACTGATGCAACACTCCATTAGCTGTAAAAATAAAGTCCATCCGCACAGCATCATGTGTGAGTGATGCTGTTGTTCAGTTAAAAGGCCATAAATAAAACATCAGGGGAATCTCCTGGCTGTCCTGAGTGCAGTCTGGTACCTCGGGGTTGCTTTGATTGAAGGAGCCCCTAGCCATCCCTCAGAGCAGATGCAGTGTGGGACAGCTGTAACACTGAGTCTTCGGGGCTTCGGGGAGAAGTCTGCTGCTACTCGACTTTTGGCCGCAGAAACCTGGCACAGCCTCGGTGTGCCTAAAATTAAATCAAAAGGGGAGAGGAGGGGGGGAAGAGACAGAAATAGAAGTCTAGTTCCAGCGTTTTGTCCTCGTTTTCTTACTTCTTTTGCTCCCGAGGAAGGGTTTTGCTGATCACGCACGTCTTTATCTCGTGTTATTGCAAACACTCGCTTGTGTAGGAGCCGAGCGAGAACAGCCTCATTTTTTTTTCCGACCGCTGGCCGCTACAGTAAATGAGGCTCGAGTGCTTTAATCAAGGGAACATTAATGGTCCTCTTCTCTCTTGTTTCCAACTAATCTGCCCCTCTTCAGTCACGACCTTCAGGCCACCATCTCTTCGTTTCACCCCTCTATTGTGCTTTTCCTCACCGCTCTCCATTCAGCAACGATGAAAAAATCATAAAAAGGCCATCTACAGTGAGTTAGTGCAGACCCCCTCCCTCCTCAGACACATTACACTGCTGCTGTCGCCATGTTTACCCACGAAATGATGGTCACTTGCCATTTTCTGATGCATAGACAGACCACAGGCAATCATTAGGACCTGAATGAACACCCAGTTGTGTGCGGCCCATTAGGACACAGTGAGAGTGTTTGTGTGAGACGGTACCTTTCATCTTTCGCTTCAGCTGCAGCGCACTCTAATTCTTCCAGGCTTTTCGTCTGAATCTCGGGAGCCACAATGACCTAATAAGCACACACCTTTCATTACAATATCTGTTTCTTCTTGGCAGCAGTCGCACATTTCCTGCCTTTGTCTTGCCACACTCTACCTTTGGATAGCACTGGCAGAGGCTCCACACAGTCCCGATGCACACCATGGTGACGCCCAGAGCGCACATCGTGGCATATATGTGAGGCCGTTCCTGCGTCATGATGAAAAGCCCGAGCGCCGCCACGCTCAGCCCCGCCACGATCAGCCCGTACCGATATGGTTTCCCCTCCACCATCGCTCTCCCAGCAGCTGCTGCCCAGTGAAGCTTCTGTTTGTGTATCGGGTACATGCACACACCTGCAATTTTATACCTGACCTGTGCAGGCGGTCTGCAGGCTGTAATAAGCAGCAGAGTGGAAACTTAAATGCATTTCCACCCCTTTTACCTTCAGGGCCCTGATAGAGAATGAACAGTCCCTCCCTTTGCAGCCACCGAAGCTTGTAACTGCTTCAGGGGAGTCACAAGTGTCTTGGTGGCCTTAAACGGTCACTTGGGTAACCTGCTCTAGGCAGATGTGCCGTATTCCTTTTCTTGTCTTAATGATGGATTTAACCACATTCCAAGGGACATTCAGTGACTTTTGTTGACTTATCCCCTGACCTTTGCTTTCAACAACCTTTTTGCGGAGCTGCTTGGAGTGTCCCTTTGTCTACATGGTGTAGTTATAACCAGGAGTACTGATTCACCAGGGACTCAATCTTCCAGATCTTTTTTACTACAATCTGTTGAGAGACATCAACTGAGGCACTTGTCATGCACTGAGAAAAGACTTTGTGTTGTTCTGTTGATCTGCTCTGAAGGTGAGGGTGAAGGAAACACAGTTAGGGTTCCACTCTGCTGCTTATTACAGCCTGCAGACAGCCTGCTCAGGTCAGGTATAAAATTGCAGGTGTGTGTTTTTGCACCTGGTAGGTCACCTTGTCTCGCAACTCAGCTCACCGAGTTGAGTGAGCGATGGTGTTTGCTTAGTTCGGACACAATTTTAAAATATGCAGACATTTCCCTTGTCCGCCTTTCCGGGGGTCTCCCTCTTTTAAATAAACAAGCCATTATTAAGTCCGACAGCACTCACAGAGAGCTCTGGAGCTATTCATTAACTCAAGTTTATAGTAACGTCACAACAGTGGGCATTCTGCAAACAGTGGATACAAAGCTGAGCGATGAATAACACTGTCCTGTTAACATTCTGCTGTCCTGGTTAAGGCACTTAGCCTTGGAAAAAGCTACAGATACAAAGAGGAGTCGTGCAGCTGTGAGGGTTAGTTCGTATTGGGTTTGAAGAAGAGTGCCGTGCAGCCACAGTAGTAGGTCACATAAATTCAAGCAGGCTGATAAAATATCCTAATTAGGTGTCTACAAGAGACTTGCAGCCAATCTGTTGACATGGATCCAAGAACTTTGTTGTAAAAGTTACATCGTGCTGGTCTCAAGAAAGGCCCTTGGTGCACAGAGTGAAGCTCTGTAGTAATCATTTCAATTACTTTCGCAATCAGTCACAGCACACATATTTAGTAGACATCGAGGCCACACGGGGCCAAGTCTGTACAAATATTAAGTCTTTAAACAGCTGCAGTTTTTCTTGTGCTTGGGATCACCGTGGCTCTTAAGGCACAGACGAGGCCGGTCACAGTTCAACGATAGCACCGACCGTTTATTTAAGGTTCTCGCTGAGAGCCGAAGACAAAAGGCACTGATGTGAATTCAGGATGTCCACCAGAGGTTAAAGCTGCTCGTTGCGCTCCTGGCTCTTCATCACCGTGTCGTAGGACGGAGGCGGCTCCATGGTCCAGGGCGGCGGGGTGGAAGGCAGGGAGGGTTCGGGCTCCGGCGTCCTGCTGACGGAGTCCGCTGACATCTCCCGACGGATACGGTCCAACCTTCTGAAGACAGGAAACAGGAGAGGCAGTGAGAAGTGGACTAAAAGGAGTTTAATGCCTTTATGCTTCAGCTGATACTTGAACTCCTGTCAGTGTTTTCATTTCACATAGTGCTCCAACTACTCTCAGTACTTACATATGTCGCCTGATTCTTCTCAGTGGTTTCCCTTCAGGTCCTTTATAAACCAACACGGAGGTCAATTTCTTTCAGTGATTTCAATTAAGCAACCACTTCAACTACTTTCATCGTGACCCTGAAATTTATAGTCAGCTCTTTTTACTGAGCTCCTTTAAAGTGATTACACTTAAAATGTACATTCCGACAGCCGTTTGTGCCATTCAGACAAGACTAAAGGTCCTTCCATGGTGTACGTCTCATATATCACTTCAACTGCTTTCAGCGCCTACACTTCAGTTAATAGTGGGCTCTTTTCAGCGATTAATATTTAGCTAACACTTAAACTAATTTCAGCACCCAACAGTCAGCTCCTTTAAATTCAGTTGATCTCACACCTCAACTCCTTTCAACACATCAATTAATAGTGGCCTCCACTTAGTGCTTACACTTAAAACTTCAACAGCCTTTTGTGACTTTGAGCCAAGACTTGATCGTTTTTCAGTGTACTTACAACTTTCATGTTGCATCACCACAGTGACCATAAAACCAGTTCACCCCCCCTCAAAACTTTCCTCCTTTCATTTCTTTCTCCAAGCGATATTAAAGCAGATATTAAAAAAAGCCAAGTCAGGGGACAAGTCATGACAATTTTAAAGTCACTGAAGATCCCTTGGAGTACAGCTAAATCCGTCATTAAGAAATGGAAAGAATATAGTACATGTGTAAATCTGTCAAGAGGAGGTGACTCTTAAAGAAAGAGAGCAGTGAAGGAGGCCACCAAGACACCGATGACTCCTCTGAAGGAGTTAAAAACTTCAGCGGCTGAGATGGGAGACTGTGCACACAACTGTTACCTGTTCTTTACCAGTCAAAGCCACTAAAGGTGCATCAACTAATACTGACTTTAAGGGGGTGAATACAAAATTTCTTTTAGTATTAGATGTTACCTTGGGAAAATCAGTTTTCATTTTTTTTGCAAATTCGCGTCAAAAAAATCCAAAATAAACTAACCATGGTTTAATGTTTAAAAGCAATAAAAACCTTCTACTACCTGACCTGCTTTCTGGGTGTACATTTCATGTAATACCTCAAGTTGCTCTCAGCACCTGCACTCCAGCTGATAGCCGTCTCTGTTCAGTGATTAAAATTCAGGTAACAATGGAGCAAATTTCATGCTTGTTCTTCAAAGTGATATTTAGCTCCTTTTAGTGACTGCACTTAATCTTCAATCTCAGCTCCTTTCTGCACTTACAAATCAGCTATTAAACTCATTTGCACTTCTTTCACACCAACACTTGACCAAAAAGTTCAACTAATTCTTTTTCATACAGTTCAGTCAGCTGCTGCTGCTGCCAGTAAAGCTCTTCAGCTCCCAGCATTCATACCACAAGGCCTATTGGAAAATGACTCTTGCATATGATAAATTATGCATTCATTTCACCATTAGCTAAACCCCTCAAACAAACATTTAACTGCACCATCAGTGTCTGCATGTCACAATCAATCAAACAGTGAGTTCATATTTAGAAATACTGATTGGCCTGAGTTTTGTCAGGAGGCAGAAAAAGTCTCGATGATAAAAAACTGTGCTCTTGACGTCTCTGCTCCACAGAGCCGGACACTGAGCAGAGCGTACCTTGTTTAAATTCGCAGCCTATCATAGATTACCTGCGACAGTGCCAAGGGGGATTCTGTCAGCCACATGCACGTGTCCACTGGTTTCTCCGTGACCTACTTCTATAATCAGTCCATAATCTGAGAATCCGTTGTTTTCCAATTCTCAGCATTACAAGTCCAAAGTTTTCAGGTTCCTAATGCACTTCATTGGTCTTTGTTAGACTGTGGACTCTGACTAACACATGCTGATGTGTTTAAGAGATCAGTTCAGCAACAAAACCGCTGGAGTGGTGTGTCCTGGGACTGGCATTTGTCTGGATTTAAAAAAAGGGGGCTTTTCTAAATCCATTGGTCTGAGTGCCAGAGCTTTCCTGTCTGTCGGTAGGTGATCTGGTCCAACACACGGAGCAGACAGTGCTGTATCAGCAGCCCTACTGATGGATTGCTGTGAAAATTGGTGCAGACGTTCATAGTTCCCAGAGGATGAATCCTAATAACTTTGTTGATCCCTGATTTTTCTTCTAGCGTCACCTTGAGAACCACTCGTGGTTTTAAGTGAAATGTCTTCACACCTACTGGATGGATAAAGTTTGCATTACCCACAGGATGAATTGTACCTATGGTGATTCTTAAGTTTTATATTTAGCCTTGTCATCAGATCAGAATTTTATACGACTTTTTGGTTTATCAACTCCTACAACACTAATAACAATTCCAACAATCACTGACTTTGCTCTTTCGTCAAGTCTGTCAGGCAGAGGCCCAGGCTGCCAGAAATGGGTTGCTAACGTAGAGTTGGAGATTTTTAGGGCTGCAAGGTGGCTCGGTGGTTAGTCCCGTCACCTCACAGCTAGAAGATCGCGTCCTGGGTTAGGACGCCCAGGATCTTTCTGCGTGGAGTTTGTATTGTCTCCCCATGCAGCGTGGGTTCTCTCCGGGTTCTCCGGCTTCCTCCCACAGTCCAAAAACATGTTGAGGTTAATTGGTGATTCTAAATTGTTCAAAGGTGTGAATGTGAGTGTGCTTGGTTGTCTGTCTCTAAGTGTAGCCCTGTGACAGACTGGTGACCTGTCCAGGGTGTCCCCTGCCTTCGCCCAAAGTCAGCGGGGATAGACTCCAGCCCCCCACGACCCTACTGAGGATTAAGCGTATAGATGATGGATGGATGTTTTTAAACTGCAAAGCCTCTCGCAACCAGCATCTACCACAAGATGTCTGCAGACACCGGTGACCTGAGGCCCAGGTGACTACGAACTATAGCATCTCGGAAAACCTGCACAGAAGCGACGGAAGACGAAGGGGCTCCATTACCAAGATACAACTGGTTGTTTATGAGCCAGAGTGGGAACACGCTTGGGGTTTTTTCATGCAACGAAAGTTTAAGTTACTATTGTATGGAACAGTTCCGGCCTCATTTTGTCACACTGGAATACTTGTTAGAGGATGCGTTTTCTCATTGTTGTGAATAAACCTGTGAACCCCACCAATGGATCACCAGGTTGTGAACCGCTTCATGCCATTCCACCTTTTGTGCTAAACAATGAATTGAACACTGAAGATATGTGTCTAAATGTTTGCCTGTGTTGTTCCTCTGCTGAACAATCAAGGCTTTGCGTACCTTTGTATGGCCACGGCCTGCTGAGGACTGAAGCGTGTGCCCGTGCGTGGGTGCAGGAGGAAGTGTCCGGGCACCGCCACATGGAGGTTCTTCATGGCCATGCAGAGTCCGCTGACCAGCAGCCCCACGCCGCCCAGGCCCAGGAACACCCCGAGGGCAAACAGCAGCACCGAGTGGGACAGGCCGAAGCCGAGGACCATGACCCCACCGGCGGACATCAGCAGCACACCCAGACAGAGCAGCGTGCCCTGGTGGACTGGCATCTCCGGAGCCTCCTTGCCCTTCTTGGGAATTCACTTCTTCCAGCTGCACTTCAGCCACAGCCGGTCTGCAGGAGAGAAAGGACACACCCAAGACTTGAGCTGCACAAATGTTGCCAAGTGAAGTGATGGGACAGCAGAGGGAGGTGATAGGAGGAAGCAGGACTTGAGGAGGGAAACAGCAGGGAGATATGCAACATGTAAACCATCTCTGCGCGCGCGTGTGCGTCTGTGCGCGCTGCGACAAACATCGAGCCTCTCTGATTCTTTCTACCTGGTAGGAAGTCGCGATGAGGAGCCGTTCAGCTGCTGCGTGGACCATCACTCTTCTCCTTGTCATCAACTTTCACTCTTCCTGTGATGCCGTCTGGCGTCAAAACCCCCTTCGAGCTTTGAGAAGTGAAAAAAAAAAAAAAAAAAATCCAGGAAATCCAGTCCCTCCGGTTCAGTCCGTAGATCCTACCGCGCCTCTCTCCTGGTGTTGCCCCCTCTGCCGCTTTTGCTTTCTCCCCTCTTTCCAGCAGAAGAATCCGACGTCGGGGGGAGTCACCAAAAAAAAGATCAGTTGGATTGGAGTTGATGTGGGCGAGAGGGTTTTCATCCGTCCACAGCAGCAGCAGCAGCAGCAGCGGAGACGTGCAGTGTGAGGAAGTGTGTGTGTGTACGTGCGTGCGTGTGTGTGTGTGTGGTTTTTTTTTTTTAATGAGGAAGGGTTTCAGTGACGAGGGAAGGAGGGCAGGGCGTGCGCACCGTCTGAACATTGTCACTTTGCGTCTGTTTGGGGGAAGCTGTTCGCACACGGACAGAGTTATTTGGCGTGAACTGATGAACTGTGCGTAAAAAAGCGGAGCGGTTTGGAGCGGAGCTGCAGCCCTGCTGGGGAGGAGGAGGAGGAGGAGGAGGAGGAGGAGGAGCAGGATGATCCCGGCCTGGCCTCTCAGTAGGGGAGGGCACACGAGGAAATGACTGGCTTAGTATTACTGTATTGATTGGGAATAAGCCGGAGAGGCGGATCGATAGCGCACGACTGCATGTAGTCATCACAAATCTGTTAGTTTGGCGCTTCATGTGGCTGCACGACAGCTGGGATTTTTGTAACTTGTTGCCCTAAAATGTGTGGATGCTGCTACTACTGCTACTACTACTACTACTACAACTACTACTACTATTACTACTACTACTACTACTACTACAACTACTACTACTATTACTACTACTACTACTCTACTACTGTCAATCAAGATGTATTAAAAAATTGTATATTTACAAATAGTAGTTTTAAAAAAAAAAACTTTTGATGTAAAATTACACTTTAAAAATGGTATAAAATCTCAGCAATAAATAAATAAATAGCAGATATTTGCCCTTATGTTGAAAAAGATATGATTTCCCTCACGTCTTTTTAAATTACAGGTAACATCTACCACATCTACATCTACTACATTCATTTATATGTAATTAAATAAAACAGCCCCAAACTATAAATGACATCCACATCACATCCAAAACCTTTTATTTTTATTTTTTTATTTATTTTTTAAAAATTCATTCTTTCATAACGTTTGACCACAGAACTACACAATTTTCCAATGTTTTTAATTTAGTAAAAAGATTTTTTTTTCAATTAATTTCTGTTATTTGAAAGACAAGTGCTGCGTATTAAGGATTTAACATTTTTTCATGTATTTTGTTAACACTTATTTTTCAGATTTTCCCTGTTATGTTAAATTACAGATAATATTGAGTAGAATTATGAAAAAAAAACTTTTGATTTATATTTTACCTAAAAAAAACAAATTTAAAAAAAAAACAGGCCCAAACTGTTAATGTCTACCTTTTTAAAAATTATATTTTTACAAATCATGATTCAGTCCATAAAATGACATAGTTTGTTTTTACTGTATTTAAATGAGAAAAAAACAAACAACAAAAAAAAATTATTTTGCAGATATTTACCATTATTACTACAGGAGAAAATATTAATTTACAGATTAACTTGGAAAAAAACACGTCAATTTATTTATTCATTTCTATGTTATTTATTTAATATTTTAAACGTTGAACGTTACAGTATTCCAGCGTTTTTAACATTTTTTCTGACTCCCTTGCTGCCAGACTTTTTCTTTTACAGGGCAATTTTATTTCCACCTGCTTGCTTGCTTGCTGCTTGCTATTCATATTTACTGCTGTTACTTCTGTATTTTATTTATGACTTTTGTTTTGTATTAATCTCATTTTTAAAGCTAAAGCACGTTAGGTTGCATGAAAGGTGCTTTACAATTTCAGTATTTCTGTCTTTTATGACTTTGACATCCTTTGAGACCCCCACAAGGTAGGGAGACAAAATGAAGTTGAAATTAAGATGAAGTTAACACAAGGAGACAAAAGGTATAAAATTCAGAAAATCTCAGTATAAATAAATGCAAATAACAGTGTAAAACACTAAAATCATTCTAAAAATGGGATGTAAGAGGTGATTTGAAAAGTTTCTGCAAACCTTATTTCCTCTGGTAGGTTGTTGTAAAGCCCAGTCACCTGTAGATTCTGAAGAACTCTGAGACTTTGGTTAATTTGCTGAAACAGGGCGCAGTATGGGACCTTTGAAAGTGATCACCAGTGGACTGAAGTCAAGACTGGGTTGGTGTGATGTTGTCTGGTAAAACAGGAAGAAGCTGCTGCGTTCTGAGCCAGCTGGAGGTGAGAGTGTGACTTCTGGTTTCAGCAGAAAGGAGGGAATAGCAGCAGTTCACCTCGGAGAAAATAAATGAATGACTTCCTGCAGGTCAGAGTGTGAGAGCATCAGTTTGATTCAGGAGATGGATCTTAATTGAAGGAAGCTGTAGGTACTTGGTGCAGATTGCTGCTTAATGAGAGAACCGAGCATCATGCTGTGTCCTTCATCGCTGTTTTATTAAATAAAGTCGAATACACACTCGCAGAAACTGAAATCAGGTCGCAAGATTCTCCCCAGAATTGCCTTTTCAGTAAGTAAAGCATAGCAGTGACAGATACATGCACACTGAAAGGAGACACACCCCAAAATGTTCATCTGTAACCTTGTGATTCCTGATTTCCCGAACTCTGTTGTATTTGTGCTGTTAAAGATCACAAGAGTGCAGAGCAGCATCCTTCTCCTCTTCAGATAGTTCAGTATCACAGTTCTGTGTGAGTGTAAGAGCTGACAATAATCTCATTCTATCAATTTTTCACAGACCTTATATGCAAATTGCTTGTAGCTGACAAATAAATGAAATAGTCTGATGTGCAGCAGATGATCAAGACCAGTGTGTTAATGTTTTTATTTCAATATTAAATGAAAATCAACTTGCAGAGACTAGAGACGTGCTTCAGTAAACCATAATGTTGTTTACCATGTTGGCTTAATTGATTTAATCATCTATGATAGACAAAAAATGGATGAACATTTGATAATATAGTAATATTACATATTAATTCGGCCATTGACATTTTTTATTCTTGTGAGTCTGAACTCTTGAAAATTCTCCTTTGTCTGGCCTCCTCTTCATAATGTCCTTGTTTGACTTTCCATACTTTACTTTCAAAGGGGGTTGCATTTAGTCGACCAATTGTCACATCTTGAAAGTTGTAGACTCCAGGCAGCATCTGAATGCCCCACACTAGAGGAGAAACAAATCTAAGGACCCTGCAAGTTGATTCCCATGTAGTTAAATAAATATATGTTTACCACCAGCGCTCCTGGAAGGAAGGAATAAACACAGTGAAATGTATGAAAATGCAAAACCAGTAATGTGATCCTTTAAACTACAGCGACTCTACAGTTACAGTAGATCAGGTTGTGATACTTAAAGCTCAGGCGGCATTGCCAGGGAGCTGCAGTGGTCTGTCAAGCAGTGGAAAAACTCATATGGTCAGATGAGTCATCGTTCCCCTGCTTTCAACAAGCTGATGAGTACATGTGTGGCGCACAAAGTGAAAGATGAGGAAACATTTGTTCATGATCTCCATTCTGCCATTTCCAGAGAACGACCGCATTGTTTGATGAGCGAGAATACTGGAAAAACTGTCGTCTGGATCACCCGAGGAGTTCCAGAGAGGAGAATTATCCTTATCTATCCTTATCTGTTGAACTGAAATTAAAGGAAATCCTGGATTTCCTGAGTCCTTCTGTTACTATGGCAACTGGTGTCCTTAAACTAACTTGAGTTCAGCAGGTTAATGTGATCTCTAATCCTGCAGTTTTATCAAGCTCCAAGCTTACATCCCCAGCCTAGTATAAAGTCGAGCCCACACGTACATATTTTTGTGTTTTTTGAAATGTTTTTGTTCTTCGGACAAAAAAACGTTCATCCACGTGAAAATGCAAAAACACAACTGAAGCATATGCCAGACCAACAGGTGGCGACACCATCCTCATACTAAAACTCTGTTTCTCCCTGAATATCTTCCCCCTCTTGCCCTCTTGCTGTCAGACACAAGTCTTCCTGACACTGTGCCTCTATTCCACCCAGTCTAGGTGTATCGGATGCAAATCTGACGTGTATTTAAACAATTTTTGCAGCATATGGAAGCAACTGTATCTCCAACCAACTATCCTGCCAAGCAAATAAGATGTTCGTTATACTTCAAGGGTCTCTAGGCTAATCTCAATAGAGATTAAAGGTTACAAGTTAAACGGGGATAAGATTAGGAAATGAACACCAACATGTGGAGGCATTATCTTCTGTTTCTGGTTTTTGTTCTTTAGGTTCCCACTCCTGAACACTATTATCATCATTATTGGTCTATATCTGCTGCTCTGTGTCATTGCCCCATTGCAGTTGTTTGTTCAAATCCGCTTAATATTGTGCATATTTGAAGTGTCTGGTCTGTGTTAGCTTAGCTTAGCATAAAGGGTGCATGTCACTGCAGTTACCCATAAAGTAGTCCAGCTTGTCACCTTGTACAAAAATGTGATTCGTTTGATTTTTTTCCCAGATTAAACCAATAAGATATATCGTGCTATAGCCTACCTAGTAGGTGGATTTTGTCCCCTTTGGACAAAGCCATGCTAAGCTAACTGCCTCCTGGCATCTTCATGTTTCGAATCCATCTTCTTCTCTGGTTCTTGACAAGAAAAAAACAAGGCAATTTTCCAAAATATCAAACTAGTTCTTGGACTTCCCGTGTGGAGTGCATGTCTGAGTTTAACCCAGATTATTATTTGTAGATGATGTAAAAGTTATCACAACTTTTCAAAAGTGTTTCAAGTACTTGAATAATGTTCATCAAGACACAGTGAAGTGGTTGCTCGTTGTGGCCCCATACTTTATAAATGTAACTATAAATCAAGGAATCTTTGCGTGTCTCTTCTTTGCACATTTCAACAGCTGTTTATCTGATCTACTTCAGTTTTGGTGGGTGTATTGCAGGGGGCTCTGGGAAGTGCAGTAGTGAGTTAGAAGTCACCTGGTTGAGTGGTTGCCATTTTGATGGTCTTTTTAGAGTCCTCAGTGGGCCTTTGGTTGCCTGTGGGCAGAAGTTATCATTGTTGCTGGGCAACATCATCAGAAACATGTAACGTGATGATGTCCCATTCTGATACAAGCCATAGAACCCATCAGCAGAACTAGTATAATAATGTCTTCGGGCTTCATTTTGGTCAGATAAGGCTATAATTAGCTTATGTACCTTCAATTTCACCATATATTTGAGTGTGTGCTAACACTAGGATCGTATCTAAAGGGAACACAGGAAGAGCATGCTGGGGCCAAGGAGAAAGCATGCTTCAAATGAATGATACAGTTTGTTGCTGTCAAACGACAGCTCCTATACAATCTGAGTAAAAGCCAGAGTCTTGTGCCTATTTATCTTTGGTTTGATGCGCAGACAGGCGAGCCATCAGCATCATCCAACGTCAAACCTCAAAGCTGATCTCTCTCGACTGTCCAAACAGCGGCTCTGTTGCCAGGTGTGTGTCTGAGTATGCACGCCGCAGGTGTGTAGAGCTGCACGTGGTCTTGATGGCAACCTCATAGGGAGGCGGGGGTCCCAGCCACGGAGGAGGGTGGGGCGTTGGACTGAAACCACCAGAGTCCATGGGAGGGTAGTCGAAGTCCTCACCACGAGCACCGTGCCTGTGGCGCTCCATCGTCCTACACTCGAGAAAAAGACGAAATTGTGTGAGAGCAGTCATGTGGAGACACAAGTTGATATGTGCAGTGTAAGTCTGAAGTATCAGAGGTTGTAGAGACCAGATGCTTATTAGAAGATGGAGTCATAATCAGTTGGTAGTCCTGTTTCCTGCCAATTACAGGAATAGTTTCCCTCAGGTGTAATGAACATCCTGGATGTGTGGGATGATCGAAAGCTTGATTATATCTGTAGCCAAGCTCAACAATGAATATGCAGGGTTTCTCTTCCAGCATTTTACTAGTTTATTTCTCTACCAAATGAGGGAATTTATGTATGTGTGTGCGTCTGTCTGTCCCTTGCTCTCAACAACCATCCATCTGATCCACTTCACACATGGAGGGTGTATTGGCAGGAGTGCAAGGAAGTGCAGTGTCGAGTTTGAAGTCATTTGGCAGTCTTCATATTTTGGCTAATGATAGAGCTACAAGAAAATTCTCTGAAGACTTTAGGGTACAACCTCTGGGAATTGTGATGGCCTGTACAAAATGTATTTGAAATTCATCAAATTGGTGGTAAGGTATTCCAGTCTGAATCAAAGTGGTGGACCCACACGGTAATCCTTAGATGCAAGCTGCTTGCATGGCTAAAAAAAGACCCAACCACTGTAACAGATCAAAGCCAATGTAAGTGTCAAAAGTTGCAGTTCCTCAAATGGCCACTTAAGGCTGCCTCCAAAGTGAGTTAATCTACATAGAGCCCAATGGTTCAATGTCCAACTTTACAGCTGACATTAACATGTCTACAGCCTGGTACAAAACATGGATCTGGTCTTTCTAACTAATTTAGTCGTTTATGGCAAATGTACGAGGGTTGACTTTTTGTATAACTCACCCACTTAAATTGTATTAGGGCTTAAATTAACGCATAATGAAGGGAGTGCTCGCTTTAGATTAGATTGGATTGGATTGGCACTTAGGCAAAGTCTCATCTGCCTCACCAAAAGCACAGACACAGCCAAGATGGTGACAACTGCTGCCATCACACAGAGTTTCAAAACCACCCGTCAGGAAATCTTTGGCTGACGTCACGGAACGTTCATTTATCTTTATTTGCAGTCAATGGTCCGGATGAGCAGTGACGTATGCAAATATGCTGAATGAATGGATCTACCACAGGATGAACACACGTCACCAGACCAATGTCATACACTGTGTGAGAGTGATATTAGTGCGCTGTTTACCCCGTTTCCAGTGTTCATGCTGAGCTAATTAAAACATTTCCTGGTTGTAGCTTTGTATTTAGTGTACAGGCAAGAAAGACTGTCAGTCTCAATGAACTTGTTTGGAAGCAAATAAGTCTGTTTCTAAAATGTAAACTAATATTATTCCAATATAACTATTTTCCTTCCTCTTTATTTTGCAGTGATTATGTTTAGGTAACGGTGTGTCTTGCCTTTAGATTGTGGTACTAATAATGAAGTGCGGCCTGCAGAATGCAAGATGGCATGCCTTTATCTTTAAGTTAGAAAAACCCAGTGTGTGATATTTGATCAAAATGAATGCAAAAGAGGAAGTCACTCTGAAAAGGTGCAGCAGTTGTAGACAGTGTTCAGACCTTTTGAACATTAATTTGTTTGAATTAACATCTGTGTCGCAAAAGGATGCAGAAGACTGCACTGGGAAGAATAGACTTTACCAAATGGCAAAGCAGACAGACAGAAGCATAAATTAAAGGAGTTTAAAAAAGGGTTAGCTAAAAGATTTTTCTAACTAGTTCAACATTTGGACTATTATTTTCTGGTCTCTGGTAGCACGATAACAAAAGTAGTCCTACAAAGACAGACTGAGCAGTGCAAAGCAGTTATTATCTAAACTGAGAGAATTTTTCCTTCACACCCACCTTGGCAGAAACACTGACTGGGACTCTGGGAATCGGCCCCCCGGGGGGCTGAAGAGGGCAGGGTAGTTGGTGTAGTCGTTGTATGGATAATGCGGGCACTCCTGGTCGTACTCCCTGTGGTTGTAGTTTACAGCACTTTTGCTGTTCATAGCCCAAAATAGCCCCAGAATGAGCAGGAACACCCCCAGCACCACACAGCAGAGGGAGAAAGCCTGCAGGCGGCTCTGGTACGAGGCCAGGAAGGCTGTGGAGCCCCCGGTCACGATGAGGAAGGCTCCCATGAAGATTGCTCCATGGTGCAGGGAAGGCATCCTCCTCCAGAACTGTTAACTGTTTCTGAGGTTACTGTGTGGCGGTGACCGGCTGGTTAGTGTCACTCACATGTAAACAATCCCACGGAGTGCGCTCCCCATGAGCTCTAACAGTGACCAGGCATCCAAATGATTTACTTCCAAGAAATCCTGTGACAGAGAATTTCCTTCCTACTGTTTTGTTCCCATCATTTCCATCTCCATTACTGCCGAATTACTCCTGATGATTTGGTCCGCGTGTTGAGTCCTCACTCTGTGGATCTCCTGCTCCTGTGGAAAAGTGTTAGAAGTGTTGTTTTCTTGGAAAACAAAGAAGAATAAAATTGTGAAGGTTTTGATGCGCATCAGGCTAATGTTGAGAAGCTGTGTGTTTATCATCAAGGCAGATGGAAGAGAGGACGGCAGAGCCCATTAAGAAATCTTTACTGGCGCCCCACCCTCCCTCTGTCTAATGTGTCTGAAGGGTACCACTTTAGCCCTGTGTGTGTCTGTTTGTGTCTATGCGTGTGTCTTTTTGTGTCTGTGTGTGTGTCTGTGTGTGTTTGGGCGAGACAGAGAGAGAGAGAGAGAGAGAGAGAGAGCGAGCAAGCAAATGATTGTGTCACAGCAATTTCTCAGAACATAAATGGACGTCCTGCAAATAAACCAGAGTGGAATTCAGACCTACATCCTTTAACAAAAGATACTTGAAGCCACATTATGAAACAATCTTCATTGCATCCTCAGATTCTGAGTAAGTTTAAGTGATACTCCCACTTAAGTAGTAAAATAGAGACTATTAGATTTAATCTGTCAAAGTGTCAGCACATGAATTTTGCAGGAACACTGTTCTTACATGAGGAAAAACTGGAGAAATTTGTCCTGGTTGATGCTGAGATGCTCCAGTAAGTTATATCCCAATTAAAATCAGCAACCTGCCCTCTGGATCCAATTCCAACATCCTTTTTAAATCATTTAATAGCTTTTTCATTGAAGATCTCCTTGCCATCATAAATTATTCTCTCCAGATGGGTGTCTTTCCCACCTCCATGGTTAAACCACTTCTGAGGGGAAATCATTTTCACCCATCAATACTTGATAACTACAAGCCAGATTTGAGAGAAACTTGTTTTTAATCAGTTAAATTACTTCATTAACTGCCACCACTTCTTCAAGAAATACTAGTCAGGCTTTTGAACTTATCACAGTACCAGAGACAGAAATAGTCCAGACTGTAACGGACCTGAGATCCAATATGGATGTGAATAAACCATCTGTCTTGATACTACTAGACTTAAGGGCTGCCTTTGACACTGTATATCACATTACTCTTTCAGGCAGACTTCACAGTCTGGTTGACCTCTCTGGTTCTGTTTTTAAATGGTTCAAATCCTGTCTTACTGATAGAGAATTTATAGTAAGCACAGAGGATTGTTCATCCAAGAGCTATTAAATGAATTATGGTGTTCCTCAGGGTTCAGTTTTAGGTACTACATGTTTTAATCTGTACACGTTGCTTCTTGATCAGTGTCATCAGGAGGAACAACATCAGTTTCCATACTTATGCTGATGACACACATCTGTACATCACCATGTCTCCTGGTGACCCAAGGTCAATTGATGCCCTTTTAGCTGTATTTCAGACATTAAACTGCACTGGTTACTTGTTGATTTTAGAATTGACTTTAAGCTCTTTTTATTGGTTTATAGAACTCTTCATGGTGTCAGTCCTCCGTATTTATCAGAGTGATCAGGCTTTTGATTGATGTGATGATTTTGTTAATTTATTACATTTCTTAAAAGTAATTGTATTGATTGATTTCTCTATTTATTCACTTATTTACATATTGCAGTCTTTTCAATGAATCTTTGATGAATACATTTTTTATTATTCTCATATTCAGTTTTGTATGAATTTGATTTTTGTGTATTGTTTTATTGGATTTTTATACCTTTCACTTTGTGTTACATTTCATCATTGTTTAAAATGCTATATCAATACAATCAGATTTATTCATTAATAAAGGAGCCCCAATTTTCAACATTTACATGAAACAACATTCTTACAATTGTATTTAACATTGTTGCAATGCTGTTCATATTATTGAACCATGTCCATCTTGAATCTGTCATTTTATATACAGTGTATGTTTAAGATACATTTAAATTTGATCATTTTAACAACATATTGAATACATCATAAATTACAAAAAAATAAATAAACAGAAAATTAAGTGAATAAATAAATGAGGAAAAGATTGCACAGTAGTTGTCAGTCTGTTCAGACACAGTGGTGCTAAAGCTAAGCTAAGGTCAATACTAACATCATGATGCATGTTTAATGTTTACCATGTTTACCACTGTAACTTAATGTATTAGCTTGCTAATATTTGCTATTAGCAATACTAACCAGGCACAGCTGAGGTTGATAAGAATGCATTCAGTATGGAAATGATTAAGCCCAGGGTTTTTCCTGCGCAAAGGTATTTTTGGTAAACCGAATATGCTTGCTTTCACGTGTAGTAAAAATACTGGACAACCTGATGACATGATGGTGGTGCTAGAGAAAAGTCAGGGGATCACCAAAGCTGATACTAATTAACGTGTTATAATTAAAATGAATGTTAATAGGTTGCCAAAACAAGCAACTTTTGTAAGTGTGGACGATCAGCTCATGATCTCAGTGTCTCTGTTTAGCCAACAGCCCTGAATATATCGACAAAAGAGAGCTGATGATCGTTAATTTGCGTGATCCTCAAAATGATTGTGGGAATTAACAATGATGGGATGAGATCAAATTTACGTCTGCCCAGGAGTTCTTCCTCTCCACTGTCGCCAAGTGCTTACACAATGGAATCAATGGATTTGTTTCTATATATAATATTGTAGGGTCTTAACCTTAATATTTAAGTTAGTTGGATAAACTTGTATTACATATATTGTCTGTAAAAAGTATTCACTCTGCTTAAAAGTTTTCCCTTTGTACTGCTTTTCAACACTGAATCATGGTTAATATAATAGACTTTTTGACAAGAATTTCCAAAAAAGATTCTTTTATGTCAGACTGAAACCAGATTTATACAACTTAATGTCAGTTAGGATAAATATAAAATGTACAATAAGTGATTGTGTAAGTATTCACCCCTTTGAAGTGACTCACCTAATTCAACACAGGTGCAGTCAGGTGGTGCCAGAAGTCACACAATTGGTAAAAAGGCAGTCATCTGAGTGCAGTGAAAACGTCTCAAGTGACTCTAGTATAAAGACGTCTGTACCTGGAAGATCCGGTCATTGGTGAATCAGTGCTCTGGATATACACCACGAAGACTAAAGAACACTGAAAACACACCAGTGAAAATTTCAGTGAAAAGCCTAAGAGCTGGGGATGAACAGAAAAAAATACAAGTGAATCCATCATTAAGAAATGAAAGAAATGTGCCACACGTGTGAAACTGCCTAGAGTAGGCAGTCATCAACAACTGAGTGACTGTGCAAGAAAGAGACTAGTGAGGGAGGCCACCAAGAAAAGTATCACTCCGCTGAAGGAGTTACAAACTTCACTGGCAGAGATGGAAGACTGTGTGCATGCAGAAACTAATGTCTGATGAAGGAAAGACACACCCATCCCCGAGGCCCACTGGGTTGGGTGCTGGATCACAAAATGTCAAAAATGAGAAAAGAAAAGAAAAGAAGAACAGAAGAACGATCCGCGCACCAAACAAGCTCCCTTTTACAATTTATTGGCGTGACGTTTCGAGCAAAATGCTCTTCCTCAGACTGCTTGCATGCAGAAACTAGCCTGTTCTTCGCCAGTTAAAGCTTAATGGGAGCGTGGCAAAGCAAGCCACTGTTGAAAAAAGCTCATTATATCTAGACTAGAGCTCAACAGAAGGCATGCAAGAGACTCTGAAGTCAGCTGGAAGGTGTGTGGTGAGACCAAAACCAAGCTTTGTGGCCATTAGACAAGACCTTATGTTTGTCAGACACCAAACACTGCATATCGTCACAAACACACCATCCTCACTGTGAAGCATGGTGGCGGCAGCATCATGACGAAGGGCTGCTTCTCAGCAGCGGACCCTGGGAGGTGTGTAAAGGTAGAGATAAATGAAAAATGTTGGGAAATCCTGGAAGACAAGCTGACACAGTCTGCTAGAGAGCTGGGAGAAGATTAGTATCTTAGCAAAGAGAATACCTGAAGCATACAGCCAAAGCTACACAAAAATGGCAAAAAAAGACAACAGTGTGAACTGTCTGAAGTGGCCGGATCAGAGCCCAGACCTCAAGCCAACTTAGAATTTGTGGTCAGACTTGAAAAGAGCTGTTCCCTCACTATCACCATATAACCTGATTTAGTTTGAGCTGTTTGCAAAGCAGAATGGTGTAAAACTGCCGTCTTGAGATAGCAAGTCTGATTAAAACCTATCTACACAGGCTCAGTGCTGTAATTGCGACCAAAGGTACATCTACAACTTACTGATTTGAAGGGGACGGATACTCATGCAATCACTTTTTTTCTTTTACATTTAATATCTTAATTCATTGATAACACTTTGTAAAAATCCCTTTTCACAATAACACAAAATAGACTTTTATTTTGCCTGCAACAAAGTAGGACTTTTTATTGACACTTTATATTGTTGTAGGGACTTAACCTCACTATTCAGGCTTCATAGGTACATGTTTAATCTTATCTATAGGGAAGCACTTCAGCTCAAAGTCTGTAATTTTAAATATGTTGTGTAAATAATGGCGATGGCTGTATTCATGGGTTGAATTTAATAAAATCTGCTGATGGAAGGCGACTTGTGTAGAATTGTTTCAGTTAAGTCAGTATTAATGTGTTGTATTGTACTCAGAGTTGTCTCACAGCCATGAGGACAGGCTGCATGGTGTGACAGCCTGCGTGCTTCATGATTGGTTGAACCACAGAAAGGCTACGTCTGTGGATTTCACTACAGTCACTCAGCCGACCAATGAGCACGAATCATTGACGAGAATCCCGCCCCTCTGTAAATATCGGCCAATCAGCGTGAAGCAGGGGGGAGGAGCCTTCCCACCACCTAGCTCCGCTCACCTATCGCAGTAAAGGGGTGATCGGTGATCGGGATTTTGGGGTTGGAATAATCAATACGGAGTTCCTTCACAGCTGAAAAGTGAAGCTGAAGTTTGGAGCGGATCAGACTGACCGTCCGGACACCATGGACCCGCTGCTGTATCTGGGAGGTTTGGTGGTTTTGTTCCTGCTGTGGATCAAAGTCAAAGGTCTAGATTACGTGATCGTGCACCAGCGCTGGATATTCGTGTGTCTGTTCCTGCTGCCGCTCTCCGTTATATTCGACGTGTATTATTATGTGAGAGCTTGGCTCATTTTCAAGATGTGCTCTGCGCCCAAACTGCACGACCAGCGGGTGAAGGACATCCAGCGACAGGTGAGCAGCGCGCACAGGTGATCTGATCTGCAGGACTGAGGGACTGAGCAGGGGCGGAGATGGAGGTCAGGCATCAGGGGGGATGTGTTCAGTGGGGGGGTCTGGGTTTGTTCTTATACAACTCTTCATTTTCTGCATTCTGATGAGTTTTTATGCAACAATTTTTGCCTTTTATGCATCAGTTTATACTGCAAATGCCCTTTTTTAATGTAAAAATGTAAAGACAAAGGAGTAAACCTGATGGCAGGTTATTCAGCAGCATTTTCACGACCACAGTTGTAGTGCCTCTGGTTTTTTTATTAACATTTTTTGGGTTTTTGGGACAGATAACATGGCAACAACTTGTTTTGCTTCTCCAAACTACTGAAAATGGCAAAAACAAATAAAATAAATGCACAAAATGGGGAAAATTAAACTTCTAAAACTCAAACTTGTTCGTTAAACAGTTGATTCTGGGTGGAATTAATCATTTCAACTAAAAGAACTTGGATCAAAAGTAGTATTTTGGGTGGAATTAACTTTTGAAACTGTAAGTACTTGGACAGAAAGTAATATTTTGGCGGAATAAACTCTTGACACTATAAGTACTTGGACAGAAAGAAGTATTTTAGGCAGAGTAAACCTCGAAACTATACATTTCACATGTTGTAAATCTAAATTCCCCCTGAAATACTGGGACATACACTTTCAGCTTCATTTGTGTAGTTGCTGTTTCAGTATTTTAATGAGCTACACAACTTGAATGCTTGTTTATCATGTCGAGGTTTCTCTTTTATTGTGTATTAAGGTGATAAAACATGATTTAAACACGTGTTCCTGTTCATAAGGAATCATGGGTAGTGAAGAACACATGCTGGCTGCTTGTGTTTCAAATCATGATAAAGTGATTTTTGTGTAAAATTGATGTATTACAAGCAACTTTATGAAGTGAAACACCAGTGTTGTTGCCTTTTCTCTTGTTTTAGCAGTCATTCATCTGTTTTGACACAGCAGTCTTTTCTATCCACCTATCTACCTGCTTTTTTAAAAATACATTACACCCATTTAAACACAAGAGCTGCTTTCCCTCCCCAGGCTAACTATTAAAATACACATTTCTTTCAGTTTACTGTCCATCTGCAGCCCTATAACTGTTTAAATAACAAGTTTTAGTGGAAAAAAAATAGAGGAAGACCAGGTAATTAAAGCACAGTTAGTGTGTTTGTTACTTTTTTTCTTCACTGTGCCAGATTGCATTGCAGCACCAACTTGCCTCTCAACAAAAACTAGCTTGGGTAGAATAGGTAAATATTGCAGCAGTCATCGTGTGTCCTCTGACTCTTAAATAAATAATTTGTTCTTCTCGCAAATTCCCACATTTGTCAGGTCCGTGAGTGGAGGAAGGAGGGCAGCAAGAAACACATGTGCACAGGTCGACCCGGCTGGCTCACCGTGTCTCTCAGAGTGGGCAAATACAAGAAAACCCACAAGAACATCATGATCAACATGATGGACATCCTGGAGGTGGACACGCAGAGGCAGGTAGGAGGAAGCAACAAGTCCACGGGTTCTGAGATGAGACAGAGCTTCCATTCTCACCGTTCGACCATCTCCGAGCTTCCAGCTTTACTCGCTCATCTTTGTTTCATAAGTGACACTTGTGAGAGCAGCAAAAACACCAGTGTAAATAATAATATTAACAACGGCTCTGTTCTTGTGAGTCGGTGTGCACGGCAGCTTTGCTTTGAGAATGTTGCAGCTCGATGCTATGCGAGGCTGCTCCTATTATTACTTGTGTCTAAAGGTTTACTCTAAAAACATGAGCTTCACAGCTGTAGCAGACTGGCTCTAAGGGTCCATCACTTTGATACAGACTGCAATATTTTATACAGACTATCATAGTTCCCAGAGGATGTATCCAAAAATCTCCAGATTTTTTTCCTCTTGCTCCATCATAAAGTCAAAATTTGTGGGTTTGAGTTAAACTGCTGTCATGCCTGTTGTCAGTGGTTGAAGTTGGATGTCTTTTATCTGTGACATACATGTTGCCCTGGATGCTGCCTAATGTAACAGAATGAGCACAACAGAATCATTATATAGGAAGCGTTCATGCAAGTGGCTGCAGACACAACAAGGGGCTTCCCTGGTGCCTCCAGCAGCACACCATACAAATGTGAAGTAGATTGAATTAAACGTTGCTGAGAAAAGCAAAGACGAGACACACACGTCATTTATTAGTGAGATATGAACCATTAACTATAAAAAAAAACTTGCCATAACATTCAGAGCACACGTTCATTGTTCCCACACAATGAACTGTAATAACTTAAGTGATTCTGTGAACTTTTACTGTAGCACCACCATTCAGTAACAATTTAATTTGTCCACTTTAAAACCTAAATGGAATAATTGATGACATGGTAATTATTAAATTAATCACCTTACATTTCAATTAGCAGTTAATCAGTGTGAGTATTTCTTTCTTTATTTTTTTAAATTAAAGACCGTAGTCTTTTATTTTCTGGGGGTTTTGTTTTTCTATGACAGTTACCTGAATGTTTTTGTGTTGTAGATAAAACAAGACATTTTTAGGTTGTGTTGTTGGGTTTTGGAAAACACTCGTTGACTTTTTTTTTTTTTTTTTACCATTTTCGGATATTTTAGACTAAACAACTAAGCGGTTATTCAATAACATAATCAACAGATTAATTGACTATAAAAATAATTATTTTATTTATATTTATTATTAGCATTGTTGCCTCGCAGCAAGGTCACTGGTTCGTGTCCCAGTGGGGGCACTGGGATCTTTCTGTGTTGAGTTTGCATGTTCTCCCTGTGCAGCGTGGGTTCTCTCTGGGTTCTCCAGCTTCCTCCCACACAGTCCAAAAACATGTTGAGGTTAATTGGTGATTCTAAATTGTCCGTAGGTGTGAATGTGAGTGTGCTTGGTTGTCTGTCTCTAAGTGTGGCCCTGTGATAGACTGGTGACCTGTCCAGGGTGTCCCCTGCCTTCACCCTAAGTCAGCTGGGATAGACTCCATCCCCCCTATGACCCTAGTGAGAATTAAGCAGTGTATAGATAATGAATGGATGGATGGGTATTTATTATTTTATTTATATAAATGTATATATTATTTATGTATTTACAGAATCACTGAATGCTTCTGCCAATCTCTGGAGTGCAAGCACACATATGAGCAACAAAATTCTGACTGTAATTTACTTAAAAATACATCTATATTATTCCCATAATTGTTCATAATTGTCATTTTTAGGGTCTACCAGAAAATAAAGTATTTCTGTTCTACTCTATTTGTTGCAGCTTTGGTAACCAGCTTCATTTAGACTTTCCAGCATGTGCTGTTGTTCTGTCTGTGATTATTTTTGCTGCACAGCTGACATCTGGAGACCCAGGGACATTATTTCTGCAGGGTACCAGAGACCAGCACGTTAGATGATTAAACAAGTTGTAAAAACCGCTTTATTTGAAGGGGAACTGTTGTTAATAACTTTAGTATTTACTTGGTTTTTCCTCAAAAACATTGGCCAACCTAGAGGTTTGTTTAAAACCTGGTGTTTCTGGTCCTATTGGGCGTGAACACTGTTGCTGTGTGCTGGCTCTAGTGGTCTAAAGGTTAAAATCAGCACCATATAAGTAGTTCAACTCCAGGTCAGGTACCCTTTGTTGCATCACAACGTTCATTCTCCCCATGTTCACTGTTTATCAGACTGGCAAAAAGTGTAAACTGTATTCAGAGATGTCAGCATTTAACTACGTGAATACAATATCGCTATCATTAGCCAATTGAAATAATGGCACAGGACGTGTAATCACTCTTCTTTTTCGGTTTTATTAATTGTAAAAATGTATCTGGATGGAATTTAATGTTCTTCAAGAGGATGGCTATCACGGTGTGTTGGTGTGCACTGTTTTGTCTTGTCTTGTCTTCTTAGTTAACTTAGTTTTGTTGCACCTCCACACCTTCAATTTGCACTCTTTTGATAATCTGTATAGACGTAAATATCAATATATCTGCACCCTCAATTTTCTTGTAAATAACTACAGTTCAATGGTTCTTATTTAAATATAAGTTTCTTCAATGCACAATATTTTTTGCTTCTGCTTTGCACTGCCAGTTATTTTTTATTTTTAGTATTTTTTTTTTTAGCTATTTTTATATTTTTATCTTGTACATTGTACCTTACTGTATATTCATTGTTTTACCAACCCGCCAGAACAAATTCCTCGTATTGTGTAAGCTATTCTTGGCAATAAATGTATTTCTGATTCTGATTTGTACCATCTGTTTCCCACATTTGTGTTTTTAGGTGGTGCGAGTTGAGCCGCTGGCCAACATGGGTCAAGTGACCGCTCTGCTCAACTCCATTGGCTGGACGCTGCCGGTGCTGCCGGAGCTGGATGACCTCACTGTGGGTATGTTGTACACATGGTGGATTATAATCAGGGGAATCATCTGTGGCCCTCTGGTTTCTAGAAATAGAGAGACGCACTGATGATTTCCACCGTTCATGGCTCAGTGATGTAGATCCAGCATCTCCTGCATCAATCACTGCATCCTGTTTAGAGCCTCAGCGACTTCTCTAATTGTGTTAGAGGACTGATGTTGGAGCTCTAAAGATGAAACTGGGAGGAAATGGCTGCAGTGTTGGAAGCACCCCTGGATCGGGTTTCATAATGGATTTCCTGATGCCATAAACTACGCATCAACAATCTAATGTTTTCCCATCAGGCCGCGGTACATTCATTTATCCTGATGTCCGCGCAGGCACAGATGTACACACTCGCAGCAGGCAAACGCCGCTGTCTGTGTTTGGCTGCTGCTGTTCTCACCCGGGTAGAAATTGAATTATCACAAAGCATCTTTTGTTCTCTCCTTTCTCAGGTGGCTTGGTGATGGGTACAGGCATTGAGTCGTCCTCCCATATTTATGGGCTGTTTCAGCACATCTGTGTCGCGTTTGAACTGGTTCTTGCTGATGGCAGTTTGGTTCGCTGCACTGAGGTGAGTTATGAGTGTGTGTGTGTGTGTGTGAGATGTATGTGAATAACATATATGTAGTGGGTTAGAATGCCATCTTTAAACTCCACTCAAGCTTTTCTGTATGAAGTTGGCTCACATTTAACCAAGGAACTAATGCTGCATTGCCACAATACAGTTTAATACAATACAATAATAAAAACCATTATAGCTGCCCTTCTTTACACATAAAATTATGATTTGAAATAAAAGCTGCATCTACTCTTACATCAGACAAAAAGCTTTGTCTGTAAATTATAATTGCAAAATAGACACTTTCTAGAATTAATTACTTTTAACTTTTAAAAATTCATCACACAGCTGCAATGAGAAATCAATTCATCAATTAGTTTGAAACTACTGAACAAACTGCCAGCTGGTTTTAAATAGATCAACTGAGTGATCTGTTCAAGAAAAGTAGTTTGAATTTTTGGTTTTCTCCATCCTAAACATTTTGTAGCTTCTTTTCTCCTCTGTGACAGTAAATTGAATATTTTTGAGCTTTCGTAAAAACAGGTTGACATTTTGTTTTTTTCTGCCGTTATTTGACATTTTATAGCTCAATTAATTGCGATATTAATCAACAAATTAATAGATCGGGAATATAATTGTTAATTTTTAATTAGAATAGATGGTCCATTGACAAGAAGGCACCAGAAATATCCCCATAGAGAATACATGGACTATTTAGTTGTAGTTGCCTGATCACATCGTGTTTGTTGCATCTCTCTGAGGATTGCTTTCTGCTACAGTAACCTAATATTTCTGCGGATATCAGTTCATAATCACTCTTCCTCTCAGTGTTCCTAAAAATGTGGCTCCTAACGGTGGAAAGTAGCTTAGTACAGTTACTTTGTACTGTCCTTATGGACTTTTTAGGTACTTGTACTTTCCATTTTATGATACTTTATACTTTCACGTCACCACATTTTTCTGACAGTGTTGGTTACTTTCATGATGAAGATTTGACACAATGGATTATATTAAACCAGCATTGTTAGTGATCACTTCGGTGAATCTCAACCTTTTTGGCCTCTTATAAAAATCAGTGGGTAGCTGGACTGTAGTTGTAAGCAGCTCTACCAAATACTGATTTTTCCTTCCAAACTTCTCACATAGTTTTATTTCAATACATGTTCAAATGATCCAACATTTCACCCAAAAAATACACAGTCCTCCTTTTCTACTTGCACACGAGTCCCCACCTAAAATAGAGCCAGACTAATCGCATTTAGATTACACGATATTTGAACCAAAGAGGACCAAGAGGGCCCATCAATTGATGCTTTTATCTTGTAAAGTGTATTATAGTTTAAAACTGATGCCATATCTAGGCCTCACTACATCCTGACGGCAAGAAATATTGGCCAGTGACCAGGGTATTATCTGTAATGGTCCCCAGCCAAGTCCAACAAATCATGAGCATAATTGCTAATCAGAGGCTGCGACCGTCTTATCAGCCAAAATATGGTGTAGCGTGAACCTGGCATCAGTTGAACTGCTAATGGAGGACCCAGAATTGCAGTGTGGTTTGTAACAATAGCAATTTGTGGGTTTTTTTTCCAAAAGAGTGTCTGTGAGATTTGGTGATGTGGGAACACATGCAGTGCCTGTAAAAAATATTCATTCCTCTTGAATGTTTTCCCTTTTCAACACTGAATCAATTTCATTTGGGGTTTTTTTGACAAGAATTTACAAATAAAAGCCATTTTCATGTCAAATCAAACAGCTTTCTGCAAAGTAATGTTTTTTTTTTTGTTTTTTTTTAAAGACAAAATGCAAAATAAATGATTGCATAAGTTTTTATTCCTTTTAAGTCAGTATTCAGTAGATGTACTTTTGGCTACAATCACAGCATTGAACCTGTGTAGATTGATCTCAATCAGACTTGCACATCTGGACGCTGCAATTTTAGCCCTTCCTTCTTTGCAAAACTCCTCAAGCTCTGTCAGGTTGCATGGGGGTCATGAGTAAACAGTGTCCAGCCACAAGTTCAAGTCCAGCCACAAACAGTTAATTAGATTAAGATCTGGGCTCTGATTTGGCCACACCAGAACATTCAGCTTGTTAACGTTAAACCAATTTTGTGTAGTCTGGTGGAATATTTTGGTTCACTGTCTTGCTGGAAAACAAATCTTCTGCCAAGTCGGACTTCTCTTGCAGACTGCATCACGTTGACCTATACTGTGTTGCATTCATTTTACCCTCTGCCTTTACAAACCTTCTACGGCCTGCTGCTGAAAATCATCCCTACATCATGATGCTGCCACCACCATGCTTTACAGTGGGCCTTTGGGATACTTTCCGGTGTTGGGTGTCCACCAAATATAGCATCTAGTTTGATGGCCAACAAACTCAATTTTAGTCTCATCAGACCAAATAACCTCCTTCCAGTTCACTTCAGAGTCTCTCACATGACTTTGAGTGAGCTCAAGTCATGATTTTAAATGCACTTTTTTTTAACCGTGGCTTTCTTTTTGCAGCTGTTCCATAAAGCTTTGACTGGTGAAGAACAGGCAACAGTTTCTATGTGCACAGTCTCTTCCATCTTAGCTGCTGAAGCTTGTAACTCCTTCAAAGGAGTCATAGCTGTCTTGGTGGCCTCCCTTCTCTTTATTGCACGCTCACTCACTTTTTATGGATGGCCTGCTCTAGGCAGATTTGCGCGTGTGCCATATTCCTTCCATTTCTTAATTATTTTTTATATGAAAGATTCTTTTTTGTAAATTCATGTCAAAAAAAGTCAGGTAAAATTGATCAATATTCAATGTTGAAAAGCAATAAAAAGGGAAAACTTCCAAGAGGAGTGAATACTTTTTATCGGCCCTGCAGCCTCACATTAACCCAAAGATCACCATCATCACCACGAGTGTGCCACAGACCTGTGAACAGTTTGCTCTTGTTCATATAGGAGGAGAACTCGGATCTGTTTCACGCTGTCCCGTGGTCCTGTGGAACTCTGGGGTTCCTGGTTGCAGCTGAGATTAAAATAGTCCCTGCTAAGGCCTGGGTGAAGCTGCGTTACGAGCCAGTCAGAGGACTGGAGAACATCTGCAAACGCTTCACCGAAGCATCAGAGAACAAGCAGAACACATTTGTTGAGGGTCTCCAGTACACTCTGGACTCTGCTGTCATCATGACAGGAACCATGACTGACCACGCAGAGCCTGACAAGGTGAGATGTTTGTTTGTGAGTGTGTGTGTATGCAGATTTGTTTTCACGCTTAATCACATTTAACTTCTTTTTTCTTTTCTTGTTTGACGTCAGATAAACAGAATCGGCCTGCACTTCAAACCCTGGTTCTTTAAACACGTGGAGAGCTACCTGAAACAAGACTGCACCGGAGTCGAATACATCCCTCTGCGGCAGTACTATCACAGACACACACGCAGCATTTTCTGGGAGCTTCAGGTACTCGCAACACACACTCACACAGGATCTGTGTTTCCATGCGCTTGAGGATTACATTAAAGGGCTGCATATATCTGCCAGATTTTAGCTTGTCATCATCTTACCAACTTGCTTGCTCACCTCTCTTTATTAGGCTCTAAAGCTCTAATGCTCTCTTTATACACACACACACACACACACACACACACACACACTAGCCATTAGTGAGAGGGGCTGGGCATCCTTTTGTTTTCGGTAACAGTAAATGGTGTGATGAATTATGCATGGTGTTGAATTGACAGATGTCTAAAGCAGCCACCTCTGGGCTTTTGGCTGCTACTTTTTGAAAGGATTTTTGCCTTTGCAGGGGAAACAGAGACAGAAATAGGCCTGAAGGATGCTTTGATTAAATTGTTAATCGATAATTTGCAATTGCATCATTGATAAATTGGGCATGGTGTTGCGAGACAGTGCTTGGTGAGGTGGGACTGCCCTCTGCTGGAATTTAAGAGGAGTTGGTGAGAACAAACACTGTTCTCATGGAGATATTCAACATAACATGTGGAAAAGCAACTTGACAATTATTCTCAACTTGCATGTGATTAAAAAAAACTTCAACACTGTAGGTAGCAAAAACATCATGTTCCTTTAGATTTGTTTTTGTAGATTATATACAGTATGTTTTACTTAGATGTTAGTCATTAATTACTGCTGAGTATTTAATGTTTGAATTTAAATATCACCAAATATTTTACTTGGTTTAAGTCCCCCATTTGAAATGCAATGTAAGGGGATCACAAATTGTAATTTCATGACTGCAGTTTGTTTAAGACATCCAAGTCTTCAATTTTAAAAATTTGTCAAAGTCATTTAAAGGGACATAAAAACAAAAACAATTTTTAAAAAAGTTGCTCACTTTGTAATGAAAGTGAAAATCAGACACTAAAAATTCAAGATGACAAATTCAAATCTGAGCGTCTGGCCTGCTTTAAGTAATAGATGGAGCCTGAATGGAATCGATCACAAGTCAGTCCTATCAGGTTACAGTCTGTCAGTCACAGGATCGAAGAAGGAAAAGTTCAACCTGCACAAGTGAATTCTCTGATGGAATTCAAACAGATGCTTCTCAGAGTAAAACATTTCAGAGCTGTGTGTTTTTTGTTTTTTTTTTAACCCTCCTGTTATCGTTGGGGTCAGTTTAATCCCATTCAGTGTTTAACGTCTCTAAATAAGTGACCGACTTAATGTTTTCAGTTCTATTTAAAAGGCTATTTACACATAAACTTGGGTAACAATTTCAATTATGATAATTTTCTGGAGGTTTAAATAGCTGGGGTCAGATTGAACCCCAGGATCGAAGATGTCGGTAAATTTGAAGGTAATAGGAGGGTTCTAATACATTTTTAAATTATTTATTTACAAGTAAATCATTTTCATAGCTGAGTTATAAGTACAGTGTGTAAAAATGTGAAGCAATTAGCAGGATTAATTTATGGCTTTTTTTTTAGTTGCCAATGTGTGAACAGACTGTAATGTAATCTAAAAAAAGAGACCTTCCTTGACTGTCTCAGTTGCCTATTTCTATGAAAAGGACACGGGATACATTTCTAGGAAAATGCAAACCATGTAACATTTATGTGACATTTATATGTTCTGAGTGCTTTGCCTCAGAACCTCTTTTGCACTACTTGACAGCAGTAACAGTGTGCAACACTAGCTGACATTAGCTCAGAAACTGTACAAGTCTACTGACATTAACAAACAGCGGGTTCCCACGGCAACACAGACTCCATCAGCAGCTCCATGCAAACAAACAAACCTTTAAAAAAACATGATCTGATGAAGCCTGTCTGGCCAAATGGGAATGGGAATGACGTCTGGGTAAAACTAGTGTCAACATCTTCAGGTCACTCGATTCATGGAAGGTCAAAACAGGAAAAAGTACAAAGCTGCTGGAAACATAGTCAAACACAGCTTATAATCAAACTGTCATGACAGTGTAACTGAAGGCTGAGCACCTCATCGAAATATTATCAAAACTGCAAAATGCCCAAGTGCAATATCCAAATCATAGCAACTACAGCTTTTTTAAAGAGTAAAATGTCACAACATGCTTTTATAAATAAAGTACTGTGATGCTACAGAGATGCCCTGACCTACAAATCACATTCTCCAGATGGGACATGGGAACATGCTGGTTTGGCACAAAAGTCACATCATCATTTTTATATTTATTCCAGTCAAAAACAAATGCTAATTTTGCCCACTACACTCATGATTCATACAGCAGGTCTGTCAATGATGCCTGTCAGTCACTCTCTGAATGCTTCTGCCAATCTGTGGAGTGCAAGCACACATATGAGCAACTGGATTCTGACTGTAGTTCACAAAAAACTTCATTATTCCCATTTACAGGTTCATAATTTCATTTTTAGGCTCTACCAGACAATGCTTACATGTAAAATAATTTTTTTCTCATTGCTGCAACATCTCTTTTCACCCTCTGTCCAAAATGTTCTCTGCAAGGCCCCCCTATCTGTAAAGCCCACCCTGCTCTGATTGGTCAGCTGGCCCAATAGAAATGAAGCAATACTGGTTACATATTGGTTCAATGAGTATAGGCAGAGAGATGTACCTCTCTGAGAGACAGAATGATTGCCTTTGGCTTGGACTTCAGCCTTTTAGGTTTGCAGAGTTTACATACACAAAAAAAGCTGTAACACACTAAAGGGAAAAACCCAACAAGCACAATATGGGCTCTTTAGCAGCCACCAGTGTCATTAATGCCACACACTGCTTAATTTAACACTAAAAACATTTAACTTTTTGGGGGGTTATTTGCTGCTATGGATACACTTCACTCTGTTTCAGCTAAAATGTAACTCAGTGATCATCACTGAATATTGAATACATTGAATAATATAATGCTTTATTGAGTCAATCCTTACTTTTGCAGTGATTTGCTGCTACGGGAACATTAATTGAATTTCCCTTCTGGGATAAATAAAGTATTTTTCATTCATTCATTTCATTAGCATCACTAATAAAAATCAGCTGGGGAGCTTTGTCAAACTTTGCCCAAAAACCGCTGGCAGTAGTCTGCAGCAGCTTGACAGTGTTTGTCAAGTAAGAGCCATTCAGAGGGCAAAGGTGATCTTAGCCAACCCATACCACCCTCTGTATGCTGAGTTTTGACTTTTGCCATCTGGAAATAGGTGTGCCTTCCCTAAGAGGGCCAAATCAAACAGATACCTATATAATAGATACCTCAGATCATTTGTTCCCTCAGCTGTAGGGTTTCTCAATACGCTTTAGGCTTGTGTCCTTGTCTCATAGGCTACATATATGGTCATGATTACTCACCTGATGACATTTATTATTTATATCTATGTTTCTATGTGTTGTACTGTACTGTTTTATGGTATGGATTTTGCTGTCGACTGCTGTTGCAAATCAAATTGCCCAAATTGGGACAATAAAGAGTTTCTAATCTAATCTATTGAGAACAAAAGAAAAAACTCTTATTAAGCAACATGACAGCTTCCTTATGACCTTTATTCTCTTAGCGACAGTCCAAAACCCAAAAATACTTGATTTACAGTTATAAAAATAGAGCAGGGCAGCATTTTCTCACATCTGCTGATTAGAAATCAGGCTTAAATGAACAGAAATAAAACTGTCATCTGCTAATCCACTCACTTATGTCTCTGTGTACATTTGTGCTTTTTCTCCAGGATATTATTCCATTTGGCAACAACCCCATATTCCGCTGGTTGTTTGGGTGGATGGTTCCTCCTAAAATCTCTCTGCTGAAGCTCACTCAGGGAGAAACCATCAGGCGTCTCTATGAACAGCACCATGTGGTCCAGGACATGCTGATACCCATGAAGCACCTGCAGGCCGCCATCACGCGCTTCCACCAGGACATTGATGTAAGACTCAGACATGGGTCAGGGCGCTATACGCTCCAGGCTGCCGTTTGCATTCTTTACATGTCTTGTGTTGTTTCAGGTTTACCCTCTGTGGCTGTGTCCATTCCTGCTGCAGCCCGGCAGGGGGATGGTTCACCCCAAAGGTCAAGAGGAGGAGCTGTACGTGGACATCGGGGCGTACGGAGAGCCCAAAGTCAAACACTTTGAAGCTAAAGCGTCGACACGACAGCTGGAGAAGTTCGTCAGGGAGGTTCATGGGTAAGTCTCACGTGAAACCAACAAAATTCAGCATTCAAACTTAGGCGACTTCTGTGAAATTCAAACTGCACTTTTTTTGGCTGTTTCATTGACCTGCAGGTTCCAGATGCTGTATGCAGATGTGTACATGGACCGAGAGGAGTTTTGGGAGATGTTTGACGGACAGCTGTACCACAGATTGAGAAATGAGCTGGGATGTAAGGACGCCTTCCCCGAGGTTTACGATAAAATCTGTAAATCTGCCCGACACTGACCCTCATCTCCCGCCTGGAGCCCAAACTCGGAGCTCTGTCACAGATTCACCGACTCAAGATTGACTAGTTTTGAGATGTTTGGACAAAAAACAACAAACTGGATACATCTCAACATTTTCTAAGGTGGACTTTTCACACATGAATACTTGTTGTTTTTGGCAATGAGACCGAGGAGGCCCATCTATCAATGTGAAGCAGGAGTATTTTACTCATTGTAAGTCATGAATGTCTTAATTTTTTTCTTTGTGCTATACACAGTTTATTTTAACATTCATGTTCGGATTCACGTGCTGCTTGACCCAAACCTAACTGCACCAAATGTCTTATTTTTTCATTTAAAAAAATGTTCCCTGTTAAACTACTTAATTGTTTCCTAAGTGCCACATCCTTTGGAAATATGACTTCCTGATTAGTCTCACACATTTTAAAAGACATACTTCCATGATAAAGCTCAGTTGAACTATATTATAACTCAAAGATGACTATTTTGATATCAGATCGTATTTCCAGGATTGTGTATTGGTGGGATGAATTAATTAAAATGTATTTTCTGTGATAAAGCTCATTCTCATGCTTTTACAATACCGTAGTAGGAAGCTGTGCAACAATGTCTATATGGATGGTACGTTTCAGAGTTACATCCACATGAATACCATGGTTTCCCTACAGAGCATTGCATTTTAATAAGCGGATCTCTTTTATTCACTTTGCCCGTCAGCGGTTTTATTGTCGTGGCTTAATCCCTGTATGAAGCTATTTATTTGCTTTGCAAATTCACTGGATTTTATTTGAATAGCAGCACTACAGAGATCTTGGAGGGTTTTTTTAGGTTTATGTTTGTGTATTTATTAGTAAATCTAACTTCCTTTTTTTTTTTGTTCGTCCCTGTTGGACTTCCTTAACAGACAAACCAGTGAATAACCAGTTTTTACTAGTTCTTAACGGGACTTTACAGTTTTACATTATACACCTGGCCTGTCTGTAGACTTGTGATGCCTCCACCACACCAGCTCTCCCTTAGCTTCAACCAAGTGTCCTTTCTTTTTTTTTTCTTTTAAAAAAGCACATTACCTTCAAGACGGACAGCTTTCTGTCAAAGTAACATGTTTTACTGTAAAGTGGAGGAGGACGATTGTAGCTAAAGAGGTAGTGTTTTTAGTCTGATAGCCCTGAATGAATTTATGAGTAACCTCAGATATGCCTTTTTTTTTTTTTTTTTTTTTTTTTACACAAGAATGCTTTAAAAAAAAAAATAGGATCTATTCTTCTGTCATTGTGATAATGCGTTAAAGCTCTCAAAAAATATATATAGTTGAAGAAAACTATTATTTTACTGTTCATAAAAGTGGGCTGCAAGGTAGATCAGTGGTTAGTATTGTTGCCTCGCAGCAAGAAGGTCGCTGGTTCGCGTCCCGGTGAGGACACCTGGGATCTTTCTGCGTGGAGTTTGCATGTTCTCCCCGTGCAGTGTGGGTTCTCTCCAGGTTCTCCGACTTCCTCCCACACAGTCCAAAAACATGTTGAGGTTAATTGGTGATTCTAAATTGTCCGTGGGTGTGAATGTGAGTGTGCTTGGTTGTCTGTCTCTAAGTGTAGCCCTGTGATAGACTGGTGACCGTAAGTCAGCTGGGATAGACTCCAGCCCCCCCATGACCCTGGTGAGGATTAACCGATGTATAGATGATGGATGGATGTTGAGTAAAGTATTTTGTTACAGAGATGTTCATGTTTCTCAGCAAGAGGAGGAGTGATATTACTGTCAATATGGACCTCTCTAGTCATTAAATTAATTAACAAGATATGACAACAACCAAGCAGCAATGAAAACACATGTTACTGTTTTAATGTAGGCTGCTGGTGTTAGATCAGCTGTCACTGGGCTATAAACAGAAGTGTCAGGGGTTTTTTTGTCAGCAACACAGGAAACAGATTCGCCCTGAATTTTATTATTAGTTATTTTTTGGGAAGTGTTGCATTGCTGGACTTTATCGGTGAACTTCTTCTACTCACCAGCACCTTTATTTCTTCTTGAGGACCATATAAAGTGTCACTCAGCCAGATTACTAGTTAGTTAAATGCATGAAAACAAACATTTTAAAAGTGTATATAGGATTATAGCTGTAAATCATCATATATTGGACTCATTCCAAGGTACACTGTGATACTGATGTGGAACATGGAGTGAGCAGAACAGATGGACTGGGATGACCTAGAGGGCACTGTGTCACACCTCACATTAGAACAGTGCAGAAGAGGTGAAACTCTGGTGTAGTGCAGGGCAGAGAGAGCCTCCAGAGATCCTAACAACGCCTTTGCCTAAAGCTGTTTGGGGGAACCAGTATCTGCTGTTCATATCTGCAGGGGAGTTTTTCCAGAGAACATCCCAACACTCACGGTTCCGCCTTCCTCTCCTCGGTGGGACCTGCAGGGTGAGTTAGCTGCTGTCAGCCGGTTAGGTAACTTCACTGCTGGAGTCAACTGCACCAAGCTGCCCGGAGTCATTTGGCAACTCAGGTAAGCTGCAATCACAGTTTTAACACCAAAGTTACACTCTAAAGATTAAAAAAATGCCAGTTCCTCACTTACATTACAGCAAACTGTTGCTCACTTGCAGTTTTAGGTGAAGCTAACTTGCGTGGGGTTAGTTTGAGCTAGCTGTTAGCCGCTAGTCAGTGGACTTTTACTACTTTCTGCTACAGCTAGCTAACAGCTGACGTTAGCTACTTTACGAATTAGCTCATTTTTGCAAAGGTGACTTTGAAGATTTGTTGCTGCCATACTAAGTGCTAAATCTTAAGCAGCTGTCTGTTGTTGTTTTTTAAGTGAAATTATTCAGTCCTGCTGTTGCAAACTTCTCAGCTTTAGCTCAAGTTCCGTGTGTGTATTTTCCTGCTGGGTAAGGTCAAGACAGCAACCCAGTTTCCTTGACAACAATGCGGAAGTTTCCTAAAGCATTTAGGGTACTGTGTGTCCTGCCCCGATGTCCACAGAGACAGAAATAAAACGCCAACCTGTTGCTTTTGTTGAATTAATTGCAAGAGAATAATGTTAGTAGAAAATGATAAATCGTGTAAGTTATTCTATTTACTTCTCCACTCACTGTGTTCTCTGTGCAGCAGCTTATTTCCAGCATGGCAGAGCTGCTACACTTAGATGATACTTAGAAAATGCATATAGGTCTGACACTGTTCCATAATAAAGGAGTTAGTTTTTGGCCAATCAAAGTGAAATTACTGTATTAATAGAGTAGTGTCTGTAATGAATACCTGATCCATTTTCTAATGGCTGTAATAAAAGACTTCCCTACTGTAACTGTGGGATTACTAACATACAGCTCAACAGGTTTGCAGATATAATGCATCAATGCTGCTGTGACACTTCTAACGAATAGCAAAATAATGAAAAGAATTACTCCTGTGATAACATCCCCGCATTGGCTACCTGTTAAGTACAGAAGTGATTTTAAGATTCTTTAATTAGATTTTAAAGCCATGCATGAGTTGGTCTCTGTGTACAATCCTCAGCTTCTGTGACTCTAACTCAAGGGAGATCAAACCTTTACTGTAGAATAACCTTCTGGCAATGAAAAGGTCCTCCTCCTTTTTTTTTTAAAGAAAAAATGCAAGACGTGCATATTTTCAATGGCTTTTGGCAGATCTTAATAGTTGTAAATTTTATTATTATAATTATTTCATCTAAAACTTTAATCTTATAACTTTGCCTTCTTTAACATTTTTATATATATTCTATTTTTCATATTTTTTGTTGCTGCTTGATTGTTAACGTGTACAGCACTTTGGTCAGCTCAGGTTGTTTTAAACTTGCTTTATAGATAAACTTGATTTAATTTGATAACCTCAGCTGAGAATCTGTATCGCTCATACAGACTATTGTCAGGAAAAGAACTGGTGAAAAGGCGTCACCTCTCACGACCGATGTAAACCCCAAACTCTGAACATAAACCTCCTTTTGAGCAGGTTCGGTGTGCAGCATTCGTTACCTTAATAATCTAAAGTGAACCATCTCCATGGCATTAAAACTGACCTATGAATCTAGCTTGGTAGTCCATACCTGAGGATAAAGCTGTTCCCATCCCAGTAGCATAAGTTGTACTGTTCTCATCTTAATGTGTGGATGTTTGATTCTAGCCTTGTGGCCTCCACTGACTGCAGCTCAAAGTTCTGGCTCACTTTTATGTTGTCACAACCCTAATTTTGGCACGATTGTGTGTTTGCAGAGTCTCTGGATTGCAGCATCAAGTGCCCTCCCTACAAAAAGCCAACGCCAGTGTTTGCGAGCCAAGCGGCACTACCTGCCTTTCCAGACGGTGGTGGAGCTCGGACCGGAGAAGAGACCGAGGCTGTGGAGAAAGCATGGCTACTGATGGGGAGCCCACGTTCAGTGTGAAGCTGCTGCAGCTGCTGCTGCTTTCCACCTACTGGGGAATGCAGATTTGGGTCACCTTCATTTCAAGTTGGTACCATACACAGACACACATACACAAAGTAAACAGAAAAATTAGAAACAAAAACGATGGGAGAAATGTTGAGGGTTCAGAATATGGCTGATTATTTAATATAATCCTAAACCCACCCTTGAACGTGACCTGAGCGACTGAATCATGGTGGATCTTGGGATGCTACCACACCTGTATTTACACTCTTGTGGGTCGATCCCTCAAAATGTTTTTAAGCCAGGTGGGAACACTCATTGTCTCCTGTCGTTTGTTATCATGGCCACCTTTACAACTACATCTAGACTCTGATTTGCTTTTGTCGCAGCCTGGTGACAATGTGTACACAGACTGATATTGTTTGGATTAAGGTGTGTACTTTCCTGGCTTTGGAGAGCTGCTCCATTCACATAGCTGTCTGTATGCTGTTATATTATTAACTGAAAATGACCTCTTGACCCAGAGTGCTTTGCTACAGCTGAGCTTCTTGTTAATATTCAACATAGATCTCATGTTTCTGTCATGTTAGTGTGCCTTTGTGGCTGTATTATTGCAAACATGATGTTGTAAAGCACTAGTTAAAGCCCTGGAGTTGAGAACAGAGATAAAGCATCGTTTAAAAAAAGTGCATTAAATTGTTGAGGTTAATTTTTTTCAGAACATTTCTATCTGTGTAGTCTCTGCTAGTCCATGATTAATGAATACATCTTTATGGAAACAGAAGTCAGGAAGGTGCTAATGCGTTATTTTGATTTCTGCACAGGCTTCGTGATGGACAACCACCTGAACAGGCACACTTACGGCTTCATTCAGAGTCGCCTGGTCCCGTTCTACCTCCACCTGGGTTCCGCCTGTGCCTTCTTTAACCTCACTATCTTCGCCGTTTATCATCCCAGCGACGTGATGAGTGACAGAGAAGCCTTTCAGGTGTGTTATTTGTTCCACGCTGTCACTGTGCATTTCAGGAACATTTCCTCCAACACATTCTTTCACTCTCGCCACCAGATCTTCATCTTCTTCGTGTCGGTGACGGTCGCGGCCGTCAACGCTCAGTGGTTCGGCCAGATGACGTCAGAAATCATGGCAGACATGCACCTCATTGAGCAGGCGTGCGGGCTGGGTCAGGACATTGGCCTGTCATCTAACCGCGAGGCTTACGCCAAGCTGTGCGAGACCGATGTGAAATACAGACACCTCAGCAACCGCCTGTGGCTGTACAGACTGCTGTCCTCTCTGTGTAACCTCTGCTGCATAGGCTGCAACTTCCACAGTCTCTGTTACATGGCCGAGAACCTTGTCACACTGTAAAACATCACGCCCCTATGAATCTAGAAACACTTGTCTTTTTGTATCGAAGCAGTAAGTTATATATTTAATTCATTATGTCTTTCTTCCTCTGCGTGCCTGTTAGGGATGAGATGAAATGTCAGGTAAGCCTTGTTCTTCTTGGGAAATAATGAAAGATTTTTGCAGCCTCACTCAGTGACATTCAAGCCTTGTGTCTCTCCTGAAGGTTGTAGAGAGATGAATCAGTGACTGCAATGAGTAATACCTCACCTTTCACCTAGTGTGGCTGGCAGTAGCGGAAGCCTTACATTTTCCCTTCACTAGTATCTTTACCATCACACTATGGTACCCTACGGTTACCTAAAATGGGTGGAATGTTTTTACAATAATTTTTTTATAGCAGAAAATAGGCCAATAAAATGCACCGGTTTACCATATATCTCTAAAAACAAATGGCACCTTGTAGTGAGGGAACTGCTCATGGGCATCTCACTCTCACATTTCAGGTTTGGGTGTAGTTTTAATACCTTCTTCCTATTGTATCGTGCCAGGTTTGTTTAGCTTACCTCACCAAGCAGCGTGCTTCACATTTCAAAGTGAACATTTGTGCTATCTTTAACGCTCCTTTCGCTGCTGGTATGGAAACGGAAGGGTTCCAACACTTACAGTCAGCGCTGCTTTTAGCTCGTCCAAAACACTTTTGCACTAGCGACTTTATTTAGCCTTAAGGTTTGATGTTGCACTGCAGGTTGGTCTAGTTGTGGGAGTCGTTGAAGTAGTTGACCTTTGCTCTATTCCCATGATTGTCTGTGTGCGTTGTTGTATAAGACGCTGCAGCTGTTCTGTAGGTGAATCCGTGGTGACGACAGGGATCAGAATTACCAGTTTTGCAAGCAGCACTGATGGCTGTAATGACCTGCTGGATGATGCAGTGATGCATGAAAATAGTTTGGGGCCATGCTTTCTGGGATGGTTGAAAGTGTTGTTGAGATTTGCTGAGTTGATGTGGGTCTATATAGACTAAAAGTCCACAGTAATATTAACCCTATTCAGGACTTTTGGGGTCTTAGGGACCCCAGGCCATTTGGTTTAGGTAACAGGTGTTGTTTTTTATTTTTGAAGATTTTTTTTTAAATATAAAAAGAGGGACATTTGTCATGCATTTGGAACCAAAAATATGTTAACTTATCAGAACATTTATTTAACATAGTATAAAAGTCTGTAATGAATACCAACAATTATTTTGCATATATTCTTTCTTGGGGTTCAATGGACCCTGAAAGACCTTCTACGTATGGCAACATGAAAGTCCTGAATAGGGTTAATAGACTGGATCCTCCAGAACGTCACAGTGAGGCATTTATTTCTACATAATTTTACGATCCTGTGCATCAAGTTTTGCATTACAGAACTAGCAATTTATGTAAAACGATTTGAAAAAGGAAATATAATAGGGTCTCTATTTATTGTGTTTTCATAAACTAGTGAGCAACTTAAGCCTCGATTATACAACCTTGTGAATGCACACGGACACAACTGATGCATACGAGGAAACTTCAAAAAGTTCTCGGCCTCACCTGAAAACAACTGTATACTATAAAACCTTACGTTCACAAAACCTCAAATGTTTGAAGCAATCGGGAAAAAAATGAGAGGAAAGCTTAGAGCTGGCATGATGTTGCTCCGGGACAATGTGCCCGTCCACACATCACAGGTGGCAGAAGCGTCCAAACTGTTGCTCCATGGACCTTACCTACACGAGCTGGCACCATCTGACTCCTAGAAGTCACACAGGGGCAACCTGGACTTCTCATTGTCCTGGAGCAACAGCACTCCAGCTCAAAACTTTCCTCTCCTTGCAAAAAAAATGACGACAAACCTTTGAGTTTTTGTGATATAAAGCTTTATAATACACAGTTATGCCCTAAAATGAGGATTACGCCCCTTTGTTTCCAGGGGAGGTTGAGAACTTTTTGCAGTATCCTTGTGTTTATCATACTACTTTCTAGTCTGCTTGGAGGGCTTTGCTCACTACATGCACAGGGGTTGCCCTCGTGGTATAGTAGCTTCCCTGACACAAGTTGTTGGGCTGTAGGCAGACGTTAGCGGAGGGATCTACTCTTGTGGACTCGAGGAGATGACAAAATTTATGTCATGTGGACCAGCGTGTACTCGAGGATACGTGAAGTATAACACTCATCTGACCATGAAAATACTACTTGACTCTGCCCCACAATCTGCTCAGCTGTAATGCATGCTCTGCTGCATGTGCTGCAGACAGCGTTGAGAGTCGTGCAAAAAAGGAAAAAGAACACCCTCTGCTGGACAAACTATGTTATGACACCATTTCTAAATTTCCCCAAGCTTCTTTTTACTGGAGCTGCTCTATTTAAACACCCTGTTGTTGTATTCCACTGTCAGAGTTTAAAGGGAAAACAATGCAAGAGTTTCGACGAAAAAATAAAAAAATCCACTGTGACCTTTCTTGGATTCCACAGGCTAGTCTATTTGTGGCCTGAATGATATCTCTGCATTCTGCCCTTTCACTTAACATCCCAGCATCGCCTCCATGCTTTTAATCTATTGATGCGCCTCACAGTAAAAACCATGATTTGTACATATTGGTGAAGGATTTTAAAGACACTGGTGGGTCTTTATCTTAAATTCCTTAAGTTTTACATGATAAACAAAAGAAAATATGCCGGCATGACCTGAAGCCAAAGTGTCTTTTGATTCCAGTGTCGTGGTCTGTGCAGCAAAGTTCTCAGGCTGTGTGTAGTCATAGATACCTTTGAATAGTTTGTTGCAGATATTGAGCAGAGAGGTTCAGTTACCACGTCTCTTCAGTTACTGAAATTACGTTCAGCTGCCATGACGGCGGCGCCTCCTTGTTGTTGTTACTGCTGAGGTGAAACTCTGTTGGTCTGTAATCATGTCAGTGTAAATCAACGTAAAAACACCATCAACACCAGCGCTTGCTTTATGGAGGCAGTTCCAGCTGAGTGCAGATTCTAAAACCTCTTTTTCTTGGTATTTCTTTGTGCAGACTGGACTAATGAAGGTGCTTAATACGTGCCCGTTACTGGCAAAAGACAAACAATGCAGCTGTTTTAAACTGTACATATCGTATTTCATTCATGTTGCCTGTCAGCTCAGCCAGTTTATATTAATGCAAAACTCTGAATGCAAGCCATTTGAACTCTGTGTATAAACATCATATATTCTGTTCTGTGGCACTTATCCAGGTTGTTTTCTCCTTACTTGTGTTGCATGTACTCTCAGATGTACGTCGCTTTGGATAAAAGCGTCTGCCAAATGAAATTGTTGAATTGTATTAAATTTTAAGCATTAATTTGAGGATATTTCTGCCAGGTGCTTGAGATAATGGGGTGAAGGTTATAATTGTTAGTTACTGAATGTATCAGCGAGGTCAGAGCAGCTGTCCATGGTTGCGGGTGTGTGTCCAAGATGTTTGTGATCTCTGTTTTTTTGTATTAAAACATGTTTTCTATCCATTCCGTGCTTCATCTTAAAGGCTTTTATTAAATTTAGATTAGTTTGTGCAGCATTGTGTTGGCTTTTGGCACTGCATTTTAAATGGAAACATAAATGAGACTTAACCGACTTGTAGCTTCAGGTGTCTTTGAGGATGACGAATATCTTTTATAGATTTGCAGTAATGTGCTTGTATGTGTGCTTATGAAGCGTCAAGTCGCTCTCCCTGCCGTGGCTCAATAAGCAGACATTAGCATGGTGTCATTTGTAAGTTGTTTGTAGGATTTTAAAATGTTCTTTGGTGACTCTTAGTGGCGGTATTAAAAAAAGACACCAAGAGTGAACTAAATTCTTGACACCTTATGTCTTTTAAAATGCTTTGACAGATGCTATAATCACAGGGTTGGTGGAACTACATGGGGAGGGGAGTCAGGACTGTATTGCATGTGGCTGGTAGGTGGTGCTGTAGGACACAAGATGTGAAAGAAGACTGGCCCTGCAGAAACAGACTGGCCCTTTTTTTTTTTAAACAGAGGAGTTAGCCTTTAGCACCACACATCCACACATTCAATGCAGTCCTGACATCTACTCCCAGGTCATTTCACCACCATTCACACCTTGAATAAGTGAGTTTCTGGTTGCTGACAACTTCTTCGTGAGGAATAACCCACAAGTTGGCCTCAAATAAGTACCTGACACTTCCTGCCAGTAGTTTAGAACTGAGGAGACCTGGTGGATGAGTTGAAACATCTTCAAGTACTAAAGAGAGGACCGGCTACCTTCTATTTAAGTATTTGTCTGGAGTGAGGAGGGGGAGAATTGGACTATTTTTATCTGGTGTACAGTTTGAAAACAAGACTGACTGGTTTTTACAGTTGTGACTAAAGGGGGGTGCATTGCTCTGGGGTAGTTGATGAGGTGCTTCTATTCTGGATTTAGTAGCATCAGAACCTTGAAAAATTCACTGAAAATGAGAAAATATTTACTCATTTTAAAAGATTTAAGTCGTAAGTTATGTTAGAACCATAATCTGTGCTTCCACACTAAAGTACAAAGGTGCTTCAAAAGTTCCCAGCCTCACCAGGAAATGTCGCAGGACAAACATCGTTCTTGCATTACGTTTCAAGATAGTTTACTTGAAGCTGTTCTCTCCTTTTTTCTTTGATTGCAAAAAATGACAGCAAACATTTGCGTTTTTGTGGACAGTGATATAAGGCGTTGCAGTAAACAGTTATGCCCCAAAATGGGAGTCACGCCCCTCGTTTTCGGGCGAGGCCGAGCGCCCTTCTATAAACTCTGTAAATATTCTGCTAGCTGCTGAAGTGACCCAATTGCAAGCAGAACAACAAACGCATCATGTCAAGAGAGGGTTTTTTTTAATGTAAAAATACATCACTGTGCTTCAGCTACAAATCCATGGTTACTGTGTTTGAGATGAGATCAGCATCAACAATTCACAAGCCACTCCACCTACAAAATGAGTTAGTCTGAAAAAGTAATAAATATAAAATGATGTAGATAAAAGTTTTGTTTTGTTTTTTAAAAAAACAAACAGAAACCCTCGTACCTGATTATTAAACATTTAAATAACCAAAAGTTGGCTTTGCAATACTTAAAAACACCTGAAACTAACATTTCAGAAGTGTACATTAATCTCATTCTCAACAAAGAATACAACAGGAGGTGATGCAGTTTGTTTCCACCCCTTTTGCAGGTGCTACCTCAGTTAAAAGTGCGATAAGGTTAAGTGGCTTTCCACTGCAGGAACGAGGGGCAGGAGGGAACATTTATGGTCCCCCCAATCGGCCCATTTAGACTTTGTTTCCATCGTGGTGTAGGATCCAAGATCTTCTCCAAAGCAACGGAAAATACTAGTTATTGGACGAAACTCTGTTTTTAAGAGCATGTAGGAAATACAACAGAGGGTTTGCCGTGTTGTGAATATTTTGAGGATAATGTTTGAGAGAGGACTGCTACTCGAGGAGGAAGTCGAAAAACCAGGAGATTATGGCGCTTGTTGTCCCTTTCAAGATGAACCTAACAGCCTTGTCTTCTCCAACTTGAACCACCACCGCCCAGGAGTTTGTACTCCAGAAATGGTGCCTGAAAGAGGCTCTACTGGGATATTTCCTGCAGTCAACTCCCATGTAAAGATTCGGCTTCCCCTAACACAGCCCACAAGTTTCTGCAGTGGAAAACAACTTATTGGGTCCAGAAAACAAAAAATTAAAAAAAGACAAATGGATTCCTCTATACAAATAACAAACCATACCACTAGTTTGTTAATTCTGTGTAGAGAAAACCACTTGCAACCTTGAAGAGTCCATTACTAACATTCCGTAATACTGAGAGAGAAAAATGTAAACTGTTATCCTAGACTTTCTCCCAAAAAGGAGGCAGCAACATTATTTAAAGCCACAATCCTTGATGGGAACTGACAGCCCACGGCCCATCCGCTTTGGTTGTCTGAAGGATGAGGTTAGATCGCTGTCGTTAATGTCCATCTGTAGTGAGCTTATAACAGTGTTTGAGCAAAAAAAAAAAAAACGTACTAGGATAAAGACTGAAACGACAGAAAATGACAGTGTCAGTGCATCTCACTGTGCTCAGAAGGCATCTGAAGTTACATTCCTTGTAAACAGCAAAACAGAAAAGGAAATAACAAATAAGGATTGTGCCTTTAAAAACAACCAAATACTCCCATGAATCGACAGTACAGACTCATGCTTGAAACAGCTGACAGTTCCAGCTGTTCACCCCTGTCTTAAAGAAACATTACGTCACCTTAACATTTACCCTTTAAAAGTTCTGCCTGTGTAAATATCAAGACGTGTTTTATTATAAATAGTATTGGTTCCCTTGTTCTCAATACTCCCCAAGTACAGTATCAAAATACAAATATTTAAAGTGAAAACACCATCTAAAAATCAACCTACAGTCCCTCTGGAGGATTTTCGTAACCATGGCAGCAGCAGGAGAGGCATGGTGACGGCGTGGCTCCGTTTCCACCAATCCCACGCTTTTGCTGCTAAAATACTCCATAAATAAAAGTCGTACTAAAAATAGAATTTTCCCGTTCGTCAGCGTAAAAAATAATAAAATCCAGTGTCTCTGTCATACAACCACCTTGCCCTTGATGTCCAGCTTGGTGTTTTCACTCGCTTTGTTGGACTGCTCCTCTGTGAGGGTGATGTATGAGTACACCAGGCTGCCAGCAATACTGCAACAACACAAAGAGAGCAAAAGGCGTTAAAGCACACAAACACCTGTGCAAAGCTAAGTATTAATCAGGAAAACGAAGCTGTGCTTAAATATGTAAAACGCAGAACAAATGAAGGATAGTTTCAAACATCAGGCGTTTGTAGACGCCTCTTATGAAAGTGAAAATGTTTTGGAAAATCAGGTTGTTTGTGTATCAAAACAGCATAAAGGTGAACGTGTTGCGGCGCATCACGAGCTGCAGATTGGGTCGTATTTCCTAACAAGATCAAACATGCATGTCTGAATTCCTGCAGCGCTGCGACACATTAATGTCAGTAATATCTCTGTCAGCACTGACCATTGAGTTTTTTCACCAGAAGCAAATATTATCGAATAGTCTCAGTTGCAGGTCATAATAAGGAACAAGAACAATCCTCAAGCTAATAGGTCACCACTGGGACTACAAGAGCCCTGAGGAGAGCAAAGTTCCTTTTTGCTATGGATTCTTTTAATCAAGTCATTATAAATGAGTCATTTTGTGAGGCTTTCATATGAGAACTTTTCATTCAAATTCAACTGGACATAAAGATTTCACCTGATTTTTCTTTCCTATAAAGTACATTTTACAATTTTTGCAGTGCAGCTGAAGGGGATGGGAACGTTCTTGGTCACGACCCTAATTAGTGGACAAATTAAAACTGTAAACCAATGATGGTGCTAAAATGTTATAACAATTAATCCTGAATATTGAATTCTATAGCAATCCGTCCAATAGTTGTCAGCATATTTCACTTAAAACCACAAATGTAAAACTTTGGGTTTTAAGTTTGGGTTTTGTTCAATTCCAGTTCTTAACTATTCTTGACTCTGTTTCTTGAAGAGGAGGCAGTTTGGGGTAATACATGGTAAAATCTTTCCTTTACATGAATGCATAAGTGATAATAATCTAGTGATATAATATATAATGAGGAAACATTTCTCTGCATTGAGTACTTTTATTTAAATACCATAGTGCATTTTCCTACTCACATAATTTTACTTCAAGTATCATTTTCAACTCAAGACTTCTAGAGTGCAGTCGTAGTAGTTTTGCTGAAGTACAGGATCTGAGCACTTCCCCCACTGCTGTCTATCAAGGTAAACTAACACTTAACAACTACATGAATGAATGCAGTTCCTATGTTTTTTAAGCAGTGAAGTAAGCACACGCAGACTGCAAATGTCCCTTTAAAGAAGCTGCCGACATAGATTAATGGCTTTGTTATGGGAAGTGAGTCTCTCCTGGTGTGTGAGAGATAAAAGGACCAGCAGGTCGTCGCGGTTACAATAAAGTGTTGCTATGAGAGGTCATAAAATCAATCCGTAACAAGCTTTGATAAGCACAAGAGTTACTGGAATACTGTTTGTTTGCCGTCACAGAGGAAAAGCAAAGATTGTGATCATGTGACTGCAATGTCATTCTGCATTCTTCAGAGCAAAGCTAAGTGAATCGCTATTTACCGCAGATAAATATAAAGGGCAGAAACAGAGAGCTAGATTAAGAAATCAGTGGTCTCTTTTCCAGTTTCTGACGTATTTTGCTTTTACTTCACCTACTTTACTGTAACAGCAGGGTCCAATCTTGTCCATGTAAAGCATTTTGTAGCGTTTGCTCAGTTGAGGTGATAGTTACAAGAAAAATCACACAATTTGTGCCGTTTACCTGCTAATTAAGCAACTCAGCAACAGCAAATAGATTATCTGAGAATAATACTAGGCTTACGATTGATGATTTATGATGCACGAGGAGACAGAAAGATATTCAACTCGCATAATGTGGTGCAGACGGATAAACAGTAGCTGTTAACACGACACTGTTTATTCGAAACTAGAGTGTAAACTGTTAAGGAGCCGTTAAACAGAACTGCAATTACATTTTCATAATGCTCTTCTAGGAATTTGGAATCGGTTCAAGATGCCCAACCCTACTTACAGTGTCACTAGATATCATTAAAGCCACTAGGACAAAGTGTCTGAGAGCTAATCATGTCCTAAAGTCGATGTTGACACTGACCTGCTGGTGCACAACAGGAAATGTAAGAGGGCCATCAACATCAGCAGCATTCATTCTCCAGCACCATGAATATCTACACACAGCTTCATGCAAATCCATCCAAATCTGACCAAAGTGGTCGACTGAGAATGTTATCTACGGAGCCCATATAACTGTCTGTAATACCACACTGCTGACTTTGCTCCATCAGCCTAATAGTAGAATGTTACACGGGGGAGGAGTTGTGCTTATGTTCCTAAAAACATACCTGATGTTCAACCCTATGAAGTTAGTCCAAGAGAAAATGTAGTCTCCACTGAACACCATCCCGATGTACGTCACCAGGACATTCTGTGAAACGAACAAAATACAAATGAAGTGGAGCAGTTTCAGTTATTGCGTGTTTAACTGTTGCTTCACCGAACATCCAGCTCACCTTGACGCATCCCACGATCGCGGTCGTTAAAGCCGAGTTGTATTGCGTACAGAGCACAGTGGAATACATCAGTATAAACCTGCCAAAAAAAATAAAATGTTATCATCGTAGACATGACACAACACTTGTTCGAGCATGAAATCCGATTTCACAATGTTAACGCCACGTTGCAGACAAAGGGTCACTGTGAGCTTCACACTCAGAAACAGCAGTGGCCAAGAATTTCATTACTGATACCACAGTAATGACATTTAGATTGGTTTAATCCAGATGTTGCACAAACACATTCTTCATCGCACATGCATGCATTCTACGCTGAAGCTTTGGCCTGTATCTTACCCCATGATACAGGAGAGGATGAACTGGGAGAGGAAAAGCGCATCGGACCAACCATCATATTCCACAGCCTGACAGGAGAAGCACGGCGTAAGAAACAGTGGAAACACACATGCACACATTTAAAGCACACAAAAAAAACAAGGGCTCATGACTTTTTTTTAGACCATATTGAACATCTGAGTGCAAATAACTTGTTTATTATAAAATAAATAGTTTTAAATTCCAACTGTTCGCATATGCTTCATTGTGACTGTGTATGATATTATATTGCCACATAATTGCCAGAAGAGTGAAGTTCTAGCTACTGTAGCACCTACAAATCAATAAACTCACAAAGTTCCAGACAAGTTCAAAGCACAGGATTATATTCAAGCTGCGTCAACATCTCTGGCCAAAGAGGATTGGTGCTAAATATTAGTAAGGCAGGGCATTTTATGATATATTTCACAGATCTGCCAACTAAATCGTTACCAAACAATTTCTTCACCAATATGTTTGTAAAGGTGTGTAATAACATGTTTTAAAATGTTGAAGTTCAACTCCCGTGGGAAACCATGAAAAAACCTGCTCAAGTTAGGGTACCGATTAATGATTGTAGAAAAACTTTTTCTTTTTTTTCTTTTTCTTTTTTAAATCGGGCCTTAAGTAACTTATGAGGGTCAAATCAGGGTTTTGTCATGATTCTGAGTTGACTGTTAGCATTTATATTTCGCCACAAACACCCCATTGTTGAAAAAGGCCACACTCACGTTACATTTACATTCACAGTAGCTTTTGTTTCACATACTTATAAAATACTCAGAGCTATTTCTCATTCACAGTGTCAGAAGCTTCTAGAGTCATTGTCTATGTCTTCTTCAGACTCAACAACATCATGACAGCAGTTTCTGTATGTGATGCCTTTACAGACTCCACAGGCTGAGATGCTCGTGACCCCATTCTTCTTACAGCTGCAATCTCCATGACAATTACAGCTTGTGAACTCAGTAGCTCCTCAGGAGCCATGGGGTCTAGTGTTGGAACTGGCTCATACCCATGCACACCTAATGTTCATCCATAGTCACTGGGCTTCAGAGACCTGCTCTGTAGAAGGATCCAGTCCAGGTCTACAGGTAGGCTCAGAGTGAATGCTGTGCAGCTGCACTCTGTGATAGAGGTAGAGTCTCTGGTTTGATCACTCCTGCTGCCGCCTTCCTTGAGAACATGTTGTACCAAATTTCACCCAATTTAGTATCTGGTCCCTGATAAATGTACTGGAAAATCACAGTACCAGCCTGAATCACTGCCTCCCTTATTATTTTTCATATTTTTGCTATGATGACAATAATAATAATAATAATAATAACTTGAGCAGGTTTTTTCAGCGTTTCCCACGGGAGTTGAACTACAACATTTTAAAACATGCTATTACACACCTTTACAAACATATTGGTGAAGAAATTGTTTGGTAATGATTTAGTTGGTCGATATTCATATGTTCCCCTTACTATATACTCAGTGAATAATGTTATATTATTGTTATTTTTAAGTTCAGACAAGCTGATTATTTGTGATGCCGCGCCTACAAGCAATTCAAAGACATTACTTCATTTGATTGTGGACTTGGTGCCATTATAAAGCTCTTATAACGGCACCAAATCTGTGACGTACAGGCAGCTCTGTGCGGGAGTGTGTGTTCAGTTGCACGCCACACTTCTTGCCTTATTTTCAACAACATCAAGCTCACTCTGGGGTGAACTCTCTCATACTGAGGCAAACATTTTAACTGCCTGCTCCAAATGCCATGAAAAACACTCTCCTTTTATGGTTATTTTTAGAAATTCTGGATTTTATACTTTCGAGAATAGCGTAGGGGTACTACTGTGGAAACACTAATACTTCTCTATTTTCTAGAGCTAGAAACTACCAAAATCAAATTCCGTGCTTTTACATTCTGTGTAAGAACTCTGTGAGTCATTGCTTGTGTGTCAGATCAGTGAAGGAATGGAAATGAAGTGAGTTAACTGAGCACTGAGGAGATTCCGGGAGTTGATGACGAGACCGGCAACACAACTAACTCAAACCTGCAAATTCAGCATTGAGTTTCCAATAGCTTAAAAAGTTCAGCAGCTGGTGTCTCTACTGCGATTATTCAGTCAAGGGCAGTTGTAGGCGCTGCTGTAATAACTCTGCGAGGTGCATAATAGCATCTTTGTGTCTTTCTGGCTGCTGGGCCCCAGCTGGGCAAACCAAAAGGTCTCTGCCAAGACTGACCAACAGCACACGCCCAGCCTTACACATATGTGCACTCACTTTAATTTAGGATTAAACCCTGCAATAACTGATCAGCGCTGAGCCCACAAACTCCCGACAGGGCTTTAACTTGAAGGTTTGGCCACAAGAACTGCCATGAATACAGAAATTTGGAGGTTTGAAGGAGGAGAAGTAGAACAGAAGAATCAAAGTGCTCACCTTCTGCATGTCTCCAGTCACGTGAGCCAACAGCAGAGTGGGAAATATCATAAATAATGCATTATAATACAATAATCCATATTTCCCTAACTCCTGCAAAAGAAAAGGAAAAAAGAGCAGAGAAACAGATGGGAAGGGAACATTAAAATAAGCACAGCCAGAACAGAGAGTTATTCACAAGTCTTTCAGTGCATTCCTCACTAACTAGCATACAGATGTCATGCATGGCCAGCCCACTGCACTACCTAGAAACTCTTATTTCTCACACGACGTCACCCACACACACCCTTCTGTCTCCCTCAGGACTAGCAGATGGTGCTCTACAGACATCATAGACTAAATCTGGATGCCATTCTGCCTCTGCTGTAACGTGAGAGCCAAGTCGTCTGCTCGTGTGACATGAAAAACACGTAAAATAAGCTACCAGACTAAAACGATGCTTAAAAATCCAAGAGGCTGTTTAAAATCATCAGTAAAGCAGCACTGCAGTGTTTTAGAATACCATGGAGTCACAAATGATACTTTCTCTACAAAAACACATTTAAATACAGCTAATTAAATCAGTCGGTAGGGAGTGAAAAGAACCAAGTCAAGGTATTTGTGCACACTGAGTTCCTTTAAACGAGAAGCTGAAGGACAGTTTGAGTTCTCTACATTCACAAACATCAGCTCAATGCCAAAAAAAGCTCCCACCCAACAATGGTCACTATTCATCAGATCTTGCTGCCACATACCTTTGCATCTAATTTTTGTTTCACATAGGCTCCGTTGGCAGCAGTCAGAACATCGTTCATGAGTATGAACGCGTAGCCGTGGAGGTCAAAGGACAAGTCGGCACTATGAACAGAGAAAACGGGAGAAAGTGTCAAGAAAGTAAATACGTGTTCTGTCACTGACAATTTAGCTTTAGGCCTGCTGTGATTCAGCAGAGCTCCTTTAACTATAGCTGTACAACATGACCCTAGAACATTACATTAGTGTGGACATATATCAGGACAAGGCAACCCTTTGTAAGTGAAGGTAATTCTGGCCTGCTTAACAGCTGAGACACCTGGATGTAGTAGAACTTACCTTGCAGCGATAAACGCCCCAAGGATCATTGTAAATACTGTCAGTTGGACTGCCCTGGAGAACTTCTTCCTGCCACGGGTCAAACACAAGGACAATGAAATTCGATCTGACTGCTCTGAGCTGTAAATAAATGCCACTGTATAAAGAGAAAAGCATGTATCACAGAAAATGATGATAAAGAGTGTTACGGGGAATCTTACTTCAGCAGAAATCCCTCTGCCAGCATTGTGAATAAGACGGAGAATCTCCTGAGGACAGTAAACATTGGCAGGCTGGTGGTGGAGGACGTAAATTGAGATAGCAAATAGTTAGTAAAAACATCATCAGCCATGGCAATGAAGTTCAACTTCCTCTTTGATCAAAGCTTAAACCCCTAGAAAACTAATCACTGTGTATCAAGGTTACATATTTAGAAGTTTTGCCATGAAAATAATCCCTTTCTGCTTAAAAATGGCTTAAATGTGACTTGTCTCCTGCTATCTCCACTCACTGCAGCTCAAGCACACCTGATCACGTACAGCTCTGCTCAAACACTGTAAAACTTCTCTGTGACACACACTAGTAAGCTGTAATATTAAAGTAAGTCAGCCATACATGTTTGAACTGGAAACTGACTGTGAAGAATAATAGTAAAACAGAAACCTTTAAGTATGTAATACCCTAACCCTTAAGTTAATGAATTAGATTCCTTAGGTTTGTTTCATTAAAAAACACTGTGTGTCTGAGTTTTTAGACTATCGCTGGTAGACAGCAATTTCAAAGGGGAAATGCATCAATCTCACTCATAAGTCCTCCGGCACTTAAAAAACACCAAATTGACATGCTGACAAGCACAAAAACAGGGAGGGTCTTTAACTGTCGAGATGATTTAGAGACAAGAACTTACTTCAGCCTTTTGGTTCCAAAGAGACCAGTGATTTGATTTCCCACATAAAGAAGAGGTAGAGGAAACGTCTAGAAAACATGAAAATATATTAACATTTTGCTGAGAAAGAACAGCACTAATGCAATGTAATGCATTATTTAGAAGTGAAGCCATAAGAAGACAAACTGACTGATAGAAGCTCGACAGGCAGCTAAGCTGGGGCTGCAACTATTTTCATTGTTGACCATTTTTGTGATTACTCAAATAGTTGTTTTGTCTATAAAATGTTGGACAATAGTTAAAGATGTCAGTCAGTGTTTACCAGAGCCCAAGATAGTGTCCCTAAATGTAGTGTTTTGTCCACAAGCTAAAGATACTCAGTGTACTGTCACAAAGGAGCAAAGAAACCAGACAATACTTGAATTTAAGAATCTGGAATCTGACAATTTACTCTTCGTTTTCTATTAAACGAGTGCTCAAACCTGAGTCGTCCATCAAAAAATTTTAATTAACAGCTGACAACTGACTGCTCTTTCTACTTCTACATACATTTATGGCTTGTGACAAAAAACTGCAGGATATATTGCGGAGAACTTTTAACCCAAAGTCCATAAGGGTATAGTCTAAACAAAAATGCATTTAAAAAGTAGTGCCCAGACATGGGAACGAAAATCATTTTCTAGCCACTTTTTCATGGTTCACCTTATGGTCTATTCTGCTAGCAGATGAAAATCAGATTCAAGGCAATAATGTTAATTTTTTTTTTAAAAAGCTTGTTTCAGTGTCTATAGTTGAATAGACTGGACATATTTGAGATATGGACAACAAAATAGGACATCGAATTACCCCTTACACAGACTTCTAGAAACGTTATGGTTATAGTCTCACCTTTTACAGCCTATCAAATTAATCATCAACTATTCTGATTATCAATCTGTAACAATGCTCTGCCTTCAGCTTGGGACACTTGAATATTTTCTGGTTTCTTTACTCCCCTATGACTGTAAACTAAATATTTGTGGGATGTGGACATTTGAAGACGTCATGTTGGACAATTTGCACCTTTTTTCTGCCATTTTATAGACCAGACAACTATTCGATTAACTGAGGAAGTAATCGACAGATTGATCGACAGTGTAAACGGAGGTTATTTGCAGCTCTGCTCACCTTGCGAGGTATGCTCTCATCAAAGTCAGGGAAGCTGATCACCCTCGCAGCCTTGCCCACCCACAGCACAATCACCGTGGCCAACATCTGCACACAAGAGCAAATCAGTACGACTGCTCTACCTGGCTAGTCTTCAGGGGGGAAAAATGTTCGCTTTAATAAAAAAAAGGAAGAAAAAAGGAGGGACGGTTTTCAACTTACTTGTCCTATACCGACACATATTGAAGAAGGGAACCTGAAACAGCAGAGTTGAGTCTCCAGTCAACGTTACAGCACACTGTAGTTAGCTAACCTCGTATTTACTGAAATGTTTAAATACGCCTTGGCAAAATGCTACAGAAAGCCAAGCCGCCCCGTTTCTGTCTGTTTACAGCTCGGTAGCCAAAAGTTGCCGTTAAGCTAATTAGCTCCACGGCGTCGGCTCGACACAACTTCCAGCAGCTAGCTAGTCGGCTAACGCGGCGGCGGCCACACTTGAAACCGTTACCTGTAGTTGGTGAGGACGCTCTTGTTCACCACGACGATCACAAACGAGCTCAGACCGTAAAATCCGGCGGCAAACAGCTTCACGAACAGTGTCAGAGGTTTGTCCGCCATCCCCGACAAGTTCTCATTCCTCTGTGAGTGTCGGCTCTTCCTCCCCTGCCATCATCACTCCGCTGGCTGGCTGGCTGGCTGGTTCTCCCACCGACACACAAACACACACGCGGGCGCGTGCGCGCGCACTCTCTCTCCCTCTCTCACACTCACACACACACACACAAACTACACTGCATACACACACTCAGGGACGTCGACGTTTCACAACTTCCGCCCTCACATCACAGAGCCTCAACTAATTTAGTTTAGACTTTGTTGTTGCTGGAAATTAACATAAGAATAATGTAAAAACATCAAATACGGCGCAAAAAAAAAAAAATCAAACAAACGTTTTTTTAGTTTGTTTGTTTTACAGATTGGTTGGAAATTTAAAGCAGGATGTGGATGGAAGTTTATCTTTTCTGCAGCATTACTATTCCCCCCATACTCTTCATACATGAATATATATACTGGGGTTAACGGCACAGCACTTCCTGGTTTGAGCCGGACATGTGGCCTGTTTGGTCCAATCACAAATTAGAACGTACATTCATTCATTACTAGACATATAGTTGTAGCTAGAAGTGCAGTTTTATAATGTTTAGGATGTGTTTGGTGTCCGAGCAAAATTATAAAGGCAGCATGCAAATTATTTTTTAGACTCTAATTTATATTGTTACACTGTAAAATGTAATTTATGTGCCACATATATGGAACAAACTCCCAGAAAACTGCAGGTCTGCTGCCACACTTAAATCAGAGCTGAAGACTGTTCTTTTTTCCTTTCATTAGGTAATGCATATTTTAAAACTGCACTGAAACGTCTTTATTTACATGTGATTGTATTTTCTGATTCTCTAACTTTTATTTATGTTGAAATTGTCTTGATGGTTTTTTATGTTTCATGTTGCCTTGCTTTGTTGTTGAAATGTGTTGCAAATAAACCTACCTTGTCTATAGCATTATAAAGGATTTTAGCCAAGTAGACTCATCTTTTCTAGTTACCTTAATGCAAGTATGCGTCTTGCTACTTTCAAGTTAAGATGATCACTGGTCCATCCCTGTAAATACTAACAGCCGGACTGGCCTGGAGAACTTCCTCCTGCCACAGTAGAACAATGAAATTTGATCCGATTGCTCTGAGCTGTAAATAAAAGTCACCGCTACTTTACAAAGAGAAAGTCTTGGTATCACACTAAACTAAAAAAACTAAAAAAAAATTACCAGGAAAAGTGTCACATCCTTCTTGATCCTTCTTGAGCAAAAATGCCACAGCCAACATTATGAATAAGATGGAAAAAACCTCCTGAGGACAGTAAACATTGGCAGACTGGTGGTAGAGGACAGAACTTTCAGAATTTTGAGTTTTCCTTTACATAATAAAGACATTTCCACCATGAACAGATGCAGAAAAGGCAGAAACTGATGCATAAAAATTCACCATTATGCAGGAAATTCAAAGTTTCCTGGGGTGAAAACTCATGGATTCCTAATCAGTCCCCCGAGTATTCAAATGGAACCTTCAGCCATGTTTCCCCTTTTACAGTTTTATAGGCATTTGCGTGCATTATTTATTCTAAAAAGTAGAGTTGTCACAACAGCAGCTGCAACAGAAGCAACAGAATACATGATGTCGTGTTTACTATTCAACCACAAGATGGAGGCAAAACACATGCTTATTTAATACATGCAGCAGAAGAAATAAGTTGATGTGAACACATTCACATATCGCATTGTGTTTAGGAAAGAGTACCTCCCGGTATATTTGGGTCAAGGGTCTGCTAAACAACAAAAGGATACAATAGACTTCTATGTCTTTAAAGGGAAAATGTCCAAAACAAAGGCCCCTCTGAGATCAGACAGCAGAAGTCCTCTGCAAAGACAATGAGGCTGCAGATGAGGACTCTGGAAGGGACCAGCAGCAGCCTGTGGAGTCATCGTGGGACAACATCCAGCATCCTGACCGAGCAGACTGTCCACTGTGCCAGGATAAACAGACAACACAGCAGCCTGAATCAGACACCAAGCTGGGACTGGTCCTTCTGAGAAGCTGCTCCCGAGTTACCAGATTTACCAGACAGCAGCTAAAGATCAGAGCATCACGTGTCTGGCTGGAAAACATTATTGCCAGCTGGCCCCGTGACGATTTTCTTATTTAGGATAAAAACAAACTGATTCTTGTTGGGAATTCTTCCGTATGTTTTTATAGTAAATTTTCAATCATGTGAATTGGCTGCTACTCACTGAGTTATTATTAGTAGTTTATTCAATGCATCTGTCCTCCTTTCATTTTGAAAATTGGCCATTTGGCAAAGCACATTGAGCGACATTAAATATGTAAAGAAAACGATGGGATACTGTAAGGTTCAAAAACTGTACAATCTGCTAAAATACCAGAAAATATCATTAAAGCAATGACATTTTATCTTATTCAAACACAGTAAAACTGTGTAATTGTATGGACAAACATAGTAAAAAAAAACAAATCCGACTGACTGAATGATCATTATTGTTGTATATAATATATGTTATATTGATTTTAAAAAAAAAAAGAGCTTTTACAAGATTGAATTTCCCTTCTGGGATAAATAAAGTATTTTTCATTTCATTTCATTTCATTTCAGTAATACTACAAATTACTATCAATCGCTACAGCTTTTTAGATGTGGAACTGGTTAGTTAACAGTCAACTTGTAAATTAATACATTTTTCTGTGATATCATTGATGTTATCTACAGATTTAAAAACAGGGTCAATCTACCAGTTGATAGGTTGAAATTATTTTGAATTTTTTCAGTCCTTCTAAATATTTTTTCTTTTTAAGAAAAGGCAAATGTCTGTAAAATAATTAAACTTTTGGTATCTTTTGGTGCTGCCTATTTGTATATATTTTTCCATTTAAAATGTTCTTTTCATGCTATATACTTATACAAGTTATTTTATAGTGACTACAAACTTACACCAGTTACATGCTACTACTTAATTTACTTTTACAGATTCCATGTGACACACAGTGATTTCACCAGAATAAGTCATCGAAGACAAAAGCCCATAAATGCAGTCATTTACTATCAGGAATAAGATTTACAGTAATTTTGCCTCTTTGAACCAGAGCTTTTTTACAGTAATAACCGACCACAGAATGAAGGAAAGCTTTCTCACCTGACCTTGCAAAAGCACATGTGTATTTTGGCAGGTGGTTGGGGGTTAACCTGACGTGTCTCTGATAAGACATATGTCTGTGCATGTGCCACGTTGTCAAACACAGAGAGTTGTTGAGTCAACCCCTCATTGATTCTCTTTTTCAAAGAAGAATCAGAGGAGGACATCCAACCTGAGCCATGTCCGGACTTAACGCATCTCTCGGATACTTTGTGGCCATTGTGATTTTTGCAGCCTTAGTCCGCACGCTCCTGAGAAAGTGGCCACGGTTCAGCTTCATTTCAGAGTTTGCCTCCTCTTTCATGCTGGTGGCATGCTGGCTGGAGGTGCAGACCATTGTGGAGGTGGGTCAGTGGGCCGGGGCCTTGGGTCCTGATGTGGCGGTGACCATGCTGTTTGGCCTGCTGCTGACCCACGGTGTCATCTGTGGTGCTGCGTCGGGAAATCCCAGCCTGGTGGTGCAGAAGTTCCTGCAGCTCGAGGCCTCCACCCTGCACACTCTGCTGGCTGTGACAGCTCAGTTTGCCGGGGCTCACCTGGCCCTTCTTGCAGCTGTGTACTACTGGAAACTGGAGCTGACAGACATGCACATGATCAAAAACCTGATGGCAGCAGAGTGCAGCACATCTCTGCTGGTTTCTGTGCTTCAGGGCTTTTTTACTGAGTTTGTCTGTGCATTTATCCTTCATCTCATATACTTGAGCCTGCAGCGCAGATCAGCTCTGATCCGGGTGCCACTGATCGCTGTCCTCCTCACATTCTTTACCCATACAGGTAAGTCTTGTGTGAACTCCTGTTTCATCCTCACAGCATTCAAAAGCAACTCAGTCATATATTTCATCCTCTGCTTATTTAGAGACACCACACAAAGGATTGCCAACATGCAAGAATGTGTTCGCACATTTATATTTTTCCCTACAGAAAGATTACCTTTCTACCATTTCTGAAAACAAACTGAAACTTTTGCATCTGCTTCCATGGTCTTCAAAGAGTCTTTAACTAGTGTAACTAAAAGCAACTAACATAAGCTTTACTTGTCCATTCTTTTCTGCAGCCAGAGGCTACACCTCAGCCTACATGAATCCATCGCTGGCGTACGGACTCACCTTCCACTGTTCTGGATTTACCTTCACACAGTATGCAGTGGTCTACTGGCTGGGCCCTCTCACAGGTAAACCACATTAAATCAAATATATGTGCTTCAGCAGTCAGTTTTTGAAAGGTGAACAGTCTTTACGGTGTACCTCTTTTTTCCAGGCATGACTCTGGCTCTTCTTTTGTACATGGGTCATATTCCGAGGATTTTTGCCAAGAACCTTCTATATTTCCAGAAGACACGTTTCAGAGTACCAAAAGGAGAAAAAGCAGAGAAGAAGAAGAAGAAGTGAAAGATTATCTTTATTTCAAAAAATCTACACTTGATAACCAATGCTCAATGTCCAAAAGATGTTTACTTCAATTTAATAGAACTGTGTAGAAAATTTTACATATTTGGGATGAAAAATAATGACAAAAATCTATTTAACAGATCCTTTCTTGTCTCTTGTTTTCAATGAAACCATGTCTAAAGTCTTTCCCATTGGAATAAAAAAAAGGGATCTCCAACATGTGTATGACACCATATAGTGGCCACCAGGTGGTAGCATCAACAATGAGGCTGCTACAGGCAGCAGTATGGGCCAAACACTAAAGCAATGACGCAAACACAATACAAGCTTGCATTATAAATAATGTCTGATCCATGGATATATGAAATCAGTCCTTTTAAATTTCAAAGTGAAGCGAGAGGAACTGCTGCGGTTACGTACTGGCAGAACTCCGTGCAGCACTGGGTTTAGAAGACTGTGACTTATCAGGCTCTGTGTCTTTTGGTTGATTTTTAGTAGATGCTTCTGGATCTGTAGACAGAAAGAATACAGTCAGTATCAGGTGTTTGCAGTGAAATCTGAATTTACTGAATTACGCAGTGTGCTTGTATGTGAGGCATGTTCTGTACAGGTGGCGAATTTCACTAATAAATCCAGGAATGTCAGCCTGTCTGTGTGCCTGTTCTTTTTATATCTCTGCAAATATACATCTGATCTGCTTTACATTTGGCAGATTTACTGCTGGGGATCCAAGGAAGAGCAGTGTCTAGGGTAAAGTCATTTGGAATATTTGTGATCCTATATTTGGGGGTCTTTTTGAGATCTTCGGTGGGCCTTTAGCTACTTGTGTAAGGCCAGTGCTAAACTTTCAAGTGAGTACATGAGGGTGAGGTAGTGTCCACGTGACGTAAGTTTTGTCATCTCCAAAAGGCTGCAAGAGTCTGGGCGGACCCCCGTTTGTAAGCCCACAATTTTTTCATGCAATTATGCTACAATAGCAGTAGTGCAAATCCTCAGTGGTAGCATACAAACATGGAACACAGACACCGATCTGCTGTGTATGTTTGCAACGGTGACCTCTAAGTATAATAACAACAACTATACACTGAACGTGTACCACTAGAAAGTGGTATGACGACAACAACTGCTCATTCACAGTATCTGCAGCTGTCTGTGTGCATATCCACAAGAGAGTATAATTAAGGCTCAAGTGGCTCTTTTTGTTCAGCAGCATCATTAAAAGGCAAATGCAGAATGTCGCCAAATGTCACTCTGATAATAGGTTCAAAGACAAATGATTGGGTTACAGATCAAAGACAAGATCTAAAAATACTGTCACACATCAAGGACGTTAGCAGAACTTATCATTTGAGGTTAGTCACCTGGCTGCTTTTGCTGCTCCAGCTGAGCCTCAGGTCGGTCCACCCATAAACAGTAATCTGGATTGTTCAGCAAGGTCTTACTCTGGCCACAGCTGAGACACCTCACCACAGTGAAGCGTGTCTTGTTCTTCTTTCCTTATGAGATGAATTAACAACAAAAAGAGTATTTTATTATCCATTTATAAAGCACACACACACATGAACTGATTAACTAAAAGCCTCTACAGTTTATATTCAACCTGTAACGCCAGGTAACAGGAAAATGACCAACTTGCTTACTTCGTTGTCTCGTTGTAGCTGTTACACCCGGGATGAGCAACGTGCTGCACTTCTTGCATAATGTTCTCTTCACTGATGGGTCTCTGAAACAAAATGAATCATCAACATTTTAGTCCATCCAATGTGCTTCAACTTCTTCATCGTGTCTGTGGGCATCAACCTCAAGAACACTGGTTTCTACAGATGTCACAGTAGGATACGGCACTTATCTAGATTGTTTTCTCCTGAATAGATCCTTGCCTGTGTTGTATCTGCTCTCAGATGTACGTCGCTTTGGATAAAAGCACCTGCTAAATGAAACTGTACAATTGTAGGATCCATAGGAGTGTCTCCAAAGCAAGAGAGGTGTGCACATATATATATATATTATAAACTACCCCCAAAATGGAGACACAATTGGTCAAGATATCACAGTAAATGAATGAACAGTGTTATAAGCTACAATTAAATCATTAGTTACGGAGTTGAATCTTGAGCTCCACACAGTAGACATTATTTTATTATAAAAGTCTGGTCCATTTAACAATTCTACAATTTCATTTAGCAGACGCTTTTATCCAAAGCGACGCACATCTCAGAGCAGATACAACACAAGCAAGGATCTAGTCAGGAGAAAATAACTGAGATAAGTGCCGTAGAACAAATTTAAGTGTGATAGGGCGCTGATGCCAATAGCAGGCTGTGTGGGAGGTAATAGAATTCTTTTTTTTCCCATGCTGTCAAGTGCAAAGGTGTTCATTTAGTGAAGATACTTTTTTCCTGTCATATCAAGTGTTCTTTAAATGGTAAATTTTCAGTTTCACAGGAGGATAGTGGCATTATTGTGCATACGAAAGCTTTACAGAACAAGACCCAATGATCTTTAAAGCAACTATCAAACTATGGCTATGGGTAGCAATGAAAACACCTTTTATTATACCATAATTGGATGCAGTTTGATAAATGATCACACATGGACAGAACGTTCAATTTTAAAATCATACATAAACTATGGATGTTTTGCCAGTGAGTGAAATTTTTTCCCTTCAAATACACTGAAGCATCTCCTGGCTGTTTTGAACTTTAGAACACAAAATGTAAACTGTACCCGTATTAGTGATGTACTTAAAATGACTAGTAACTGTAAAATGAGAAACTAAAGTACATCAGTATGTGATTTCTCCTATTGGCATAGTTTTAAACTAGCCTTTAATAAACGTCCTGAGCTTTAGTTATATGTTTTGTTTGTTGTGTGCCACCCCTATAATATCAGTGGATCCCCTTAAGAAAACTTTTTTAAAGTGCTCCTAGTTTTATCATATAAAAACACCCTTTAAAAACCCTTGATATTTATTTATGAAGGTACAAAAGTAGAATGTGTGCTCATGTATGTACATATAAAATCAACAGGAACACAAACTTTGCTAGCAGATGAGGGAAACTTACTCATGAAAAGACCTCCAGTATTTACAGACCAAAGCATTAATTGACTTAACTTACTGTCTGAGAACTAAACGTCTGGCAATCGTCCTCTGTGTGAAGCAGTAGAACCGAGCCAGCTCCACGTTGTTCGGGTTTTCAGATAAAACACAATGTGCAGCCTGTAGAGACAAAACACGGTTGAGTGCAACTAGCTTAGCACGACAGCTAGCATGTTAGCCGCGTGGTTTCAGCCGTTAGCGTCCTGACAACGACTCTATTTAGATATTTTCCTACCTGGTACAGATAATTTAGTCTCTGGTAAGCTTCTTTGTCTTTTAAGTGGACTGCCATTATACATAAATGTCAGAAAATACAGACTTTTAGCTTCGTTCTGATGTTACAGCAGCTTCCGTATGACTTCCGCCACGTGACACCTCCAGAATAAAAGCACAGGAAACACCCCAAGTACAAAATAAAAACACCAAAATCGACACCTGTATCTGCACTGTTAGACTTTAGTTACTCAAACAAAGCCCAGACTAACAAAAAATAAAAATCTTCATATTCTACTGTATAAATCATTTGCTCTATTACACTACTTACATTATTCTAGTGTCAAATTGCAGCTTTAGCAAAATAAAGGTAACTACACACCAATCACTCTCACACCCAAAATCACAAAAGCAAAAACAGTTGCATTTATTTGAGTGCGCAGACAAAGTTGTTAGTTGTCCAAAACAAACAAACAAACAAAAAAAGAAACAAATTGTCTCCACCAGCCTTCGACAGCTAACCAGTATGATATGGCCACAATTCTTTTTTTTTCCTTCTCAAACTAATTATTAAGTACACAATATACACATGGGAAAAGCGCATCTGTTTAGTCCGGAAGAACACAAAGGACAGAGTTCAACATACAATACTCATTTTTAATAACAACAATAGAGAAGAAAGTATAAACCCTGTCAATCTAACATTTTAATTTGCCTGTAAGGTGCGCCTCTGGTATCAGGAGACTAATGGTACAGGGGGAAACGACTGGTACAGTAGGTCTGTCAGGAGTGACAACTGTAGAACAACACAATCACAGCACATGTCCATGATGATCGATGCACTGAAATGTTTCCTATAAAACCGGTAAGAGAAATGTCCATAAAACATGGGTCGATGTGGAAATAGCAAGTGTTCATTGAATGAGACACATTATATAACAAGAAGGGGGACAAACATGAAATTCAAGTATCAAAATAACTAAGACACTGACAAGCTGAAAAGGTCAATTTCAAAGGTAGTAAAAATCATGGGAAAAAAAAGAGACATTGACACAATCAACAATACATTAGGCAACATTTTGCATTTGTTTAAGGCAGTTGATTAAAAAAACTAAATAGAACTAGGCGTCTTCTTCATTCCAAGTTAAATACAAGCCTAGCCCTAACTTGTAACCAGGAGATGTGATGTACAAAATTAACTATGCCTGACTCTGAAACTAAGCACTTTAGTTTGACTTGTCTTCTGACGTCTGAGTGAGAATAGAGTTCATATGGACAGCGGTGGGGTTGTGCTCTAGATTTTTGGTCTTCTTCACAGTGAGGTTTGTCAGGGCTTACAAGGCTGGTGCATCAAGAGTGGCAAGTCACTCTCAGCCTATTGTCTGGCACGAAATCTAAATGGTTGGCACATATCTGTGCACAGCATGGGAAGGCAGGGTAGCTAGTTTCATCAGCTAACGATTGCCCTTCATTGCCTCCTTGGCTGCCAGAATGAGAGGTGTGAGGCTGGAGAGAGGCTTCGCCAGCTTCAGGAACGGATGCTGGATGACAGGAGATCAACAAAAAGAAGAGGAGGTGGGGACAGGAGAAATATATTAAACCACTGTGTAAATTACATTAAAATACCAATGAAATGAAATGGGGGAAAAAAGCCAACAGCCAGGAGAGTTTTTAACCTGCAAGAGCTCTTTCCCTCCGCCTCTTTTCTCTACATCCATTTCCAGGCAACGGTTGAGGAAATCTCTGAAAACTGGAGACAGCTTCTCGGGATTCTGAAGCTCAGGTGTGCCGTTTGTGGCAATCAGGTATAATGCCTGAATAAGAGGAAGAGACGAGAAAAGGAACACACAAGTGTTAGGTGTAGTTTTGAGAAACACGCTGTCAGCAAGTGAAACGAAACAAACCAAGAAATGTTTGAAATGTGATGCTTTTAGTTTGTGCTGTTAATTAAACCACCATGTCCTAAACTGTCATTAAGTCTTACTGCTTGCTCGGGATATTCATGTGAAAGATGTGAGGTTTGTAACATGTAATGTGAACCGACCAAGAGATGCACAGTCAGCATGAGATGATGTGGGGCTAGGCCTGAGCAACAAAAGCACCAGAAATGAAAACTCCATCAATAGCAATAAAAATACTGTTTGTTAGTTTTGCTTAGATGCATTAAATGCAAATTGCCACAAAAGCACACAGCAAAAACGCCATGTTCAGTTGCATGAACAAGCTCCAACCTGCTGACACCCTGGCACATAAGCAGCCTATTGTATCCCTTGATAACCAGTAACTCTGACCCTCGGTTGGACTCCCCATGGGTTTTGTGCAGGTCTCCCTACGTGTACTAGCCTGCAAATTTATTTAATGAAGGTGTGATATCTCCTTTATCCTCTTTTATTTTTATTTATGTGAGTAAATGTATTTATTTGTGTGTTTTTCATTGCTGTGTTGACATCGCTTAAATCGAGGAACAGGCTAAAGCAGTCAAATCCAAATTGAATCTTATTTCTCTTGGTCTTCATTAAAAATAGGTCATTAAAAGTAACACCAATTGTCAATACCAACTGAAATTAAGCCTTTTGTCATAATCATTTTTTCACCTATATCACCCAACCCTGATTGGCCCAATAAATTCATAATTAGCACTAAAAAGTTGCATTATTCAATGGATGTACAAGCAGAAGAAAATAATCTCTGTATACAATCACAATGTTAATTCAACAGAAGTTACAGACAGTAATACAAGGAAAGAAACTGGAGAGAAGTATTACTGCATATTGGTGACTTCAACTAACAAGAAGTCAGCTGGTAATTGACTAGCTTTTACCCTACATGGGAACAAGAGGGTTTAAGGCCTGCAGTTGTTCTACAACTATGCCAAAGTGTGACAGACAGAAACCACTGATCTTATTTTCAGTAACCGAATCACTAATCGTATACAAATCTGAAACTGTTGTGGCAATGTACTGCGGCTTATTTGGAAAGTTTTGTGTCAAAATGGTACAAAGAATTTCCCTGGTCACCAGACGTAAACCCATTCTGCTCCCCTCTGTACCAAAACTTTCTTAACCAAGAAGCATGACTCACTCGTAGTGGGTTCTCGTTCAGGTAGGGAGGCTCTCCTTCAACCATCTCAATGGCCATTATACCCAGTGACCAAATGTCTACTTTAGGGCCGTAAGCCTTTCTGGTCACCACTTCAGGAGCCATCCAGTAAGGCGTGCCGACCATGGTGCTGCGTTTGCTCTGCTCTGGAGTGATCTGGGCACAGAAGCCAAAATCGGCTGTCGAATACACAGAGAAGAGTAAATCAATAGTTACAGTGGAAGGACATAGTGATCTACATCTATGAAGGTGATGCTGCTGCTAGCTGATAACAGCAGCGCAGGACTTACTCAGCTTGACCGAACCATCCATCCCAAGCAACACATTGTCACTTTTGATGTCTCTGTGGATGACCTGGTTAGCGTGTAGGAAATCCAAAGCTTGTAAACACTGCAGACACGGAGACAAGAGGGAGGCGTGGTTGTACATATGGCTTTTTGTTTCAACTTTACCATAAAGTGGAACTTAGATTTATACTGATACAGAAATTCATTCCTGCCAACAGCCATCACCTTGAAAAACAAGTCTGACTGACTGACTGATTATTATTGTTGTATATGTTATATTGATAACAAAAAAAAGTGAGCTTTTTTTTACAATATTGAATTTCCCTTCTGGGATAAATAAAGTATTTTTCATTTCATTTGACACGTTTCATGTGACCCTTGGTGCAAAGTGTGGCCTACCTCCCGGCAGACAGCAGCTATCTGGGCCTCGTCCATGCAGGTCTCTGTCACCACATCTGTCAGCGAGCCACCAGCCAGATACTCCATCACCACAAACAGCTCCTCCCCCATCAGGAAACTGACACAAAGACGTATAGATAGAAAGCATTATACGCCACATAAAATCCACCTGTGCATTTGTGGTTACACTCTAAACATAGTACAATCATTTTAGACACTCCGCTTCTGCAAATTTAAGAAGCTAAAAGGCTGCAGGTTTACTCTCGTTCTCACCTGTCTAAAAAGTTGACAATGTTGGGGTTCTTCAGCTCCTTCATCACTAGAATCTCATTGATGATGAGTTCCTTCTTGGGCTGCTTTTGTAGGTTGATCTGTTTAATGGCGACCTGGCAGAATGAAAAGTCACAGATTGAGTGCAGGTATAATACATTTTAACACTTTTATTTTAAGTTACATTATATAAAACATACTAATACTTGTAAAAGAACAACAACAACAAAATCCTCCTATAGATATAATCCCATCTGTAAGAGGAATGTCTCCCCCCCACACACCTTGCTCAGTCTAATGCACTCAGTAACTTTGTTGATCTAACTTGCTCTGATCGTGACCTGCAGGCTATGATGGCTAATGATAGCTGACTTTAAATAGATATCTGACAGAACTGGGTCACTTCTGCTAACTTCATCGCACTTCTTTACTTTTTGCCACCATCACAGTATCTTTTACAATTATTTTGTAACTGTCACAAGATAGCTGGGAAGCAAAAGTTACACAGTTACACTTCATCTTTTTTTTTTTATTGTTCTCACCCCACCCAAATTCAGTTGTGAGTCAGTGTTTACCTCCTGTCCTGTGGCGACATCAATGGCTGTGAATACTGTTCCTGATGCCCTGTGAAAAGAGTGACATGACTTGAATGCATATTTGAACAAACCAACCACTCAAATTAGGCTGCAAATGTGCAGATGCACAAATAAACACTGACATATATGCTACACTCCATTTCCACTTAAAAACACTGCTTTGAACAAAGCAAATGCCCCAAAGGTGCAATTTATCAAAATTTCATCACATGAGGCTTAATCTGTGGAATAATAACTGAAAAACACTGAAACAACTACGAGGGATTTTCAAGTGAAACAATACCTAATAAAATCAATGTCAACATCATGGGTGAGTATAATATGGTTGACCTTCGGATGTTTAAAATGTAATTTTGAAGCAATAATTAGATTTTGCTGAGAAATTGAAGGTCTTATTAGTATTGTAATGGTGCTACATGTCTTTTTCACAAGCAGATCTGACTTGTTACGTTAGAAAAAGGTTCCTGAAAACATGAACAATGACTCTGTTCCTGATAAGTGTCCCAATAATAACAGTGTTCGATTCTTCTCACGGTGAAATGTCAAATTGACTTCTCTGAGAAGTCCTGTAACTACTACACGAGGTGCGATCAAAATGTTGCGGTTCTGTTCCTGTTGTGCATGAAAGGTGCAAGCAGTAAGTCTTGTGAGTAAAGAAATCACGTGATGTTGCGTGATCAACATCTGAGCTACAGTTACAAGTGTTTTTGCAACCATTTGCAGGTGAGAATTTGCAGTTTCACCATGGACTTGCAGAAGCAGCACTGTATCAAAGCCTGAAAGAGCTCCATCAACAGGCCCAAGATGAGGTAACGTTCTAGTCAAGTAAGGCACAATTAGCCCAAGTGGCTCAGGGCTAGGACCTGACTGCAGCAGCAGGTCAGACTGCAAAACATTCAGCTCAGCACCATTACTGCTCGCAATAGTATATAGCTAACACCAATAACTAAAGCAGTTTTTTCACTGGAAGAGCCCACAGTCTCCAAGACCAAAGAAGCTGTGTCAGGTCAGGAGTGCAGCCAAGAGGATGCTTTGCATTTTGTTCAATGGTAACGGGGTTGTAAACTATGAATTCTTCCCCCGGAGTCAAACTGTCAACACCAAGTCATACTATAATGTCAACATCTGGCACAAACGATCTGAAACGTGGAACAATAGCAACTGGGCGTTACATCATGACGATGCATCAGCTAATTTTTTTTTTTTTGACCGCACCAACACAATCGTTGCTCTCCACACTCTCTTGGCTCCGTGCAAATTCTTCTAACTGCCCAAAATAAAATTCGAGTTAAGGGGTTGCTATTTTCACATAGTAAAAGGAGATCCTGAGTGCATTGCAGATGGTGCTTATTGCACTTACAGAATGGGATTTCCAGGGAGCGTCCCAAATATAGCAGGAGTGCTGGGAGCAGTGTATTGCTGCACACGTGACTGCTTTGAAGGGGATAGCGGCCAAATTTAAATCAGGTACAGTTTTTGCCTTTTTTGATCTCACGTGCACTATGTAAACAACATATAAACCCTATTACACATTATGTACATTATATAAGTAAATGGTGGATCAGCACTCACCCCTGACCAATTTTTTCATATCTGGTGTACTTCTTCTTGGGGTCCCCAATGCTGACTATGGTTCCTGTAAGTCAGATTGCAATGACATGTTTTAAGGAAATGGCAGATGACATGACAGGAATATGTATTTGTGATGGTGGCTCTGCAAGGTTAATGATTTATTAATAACTCACTGAGTTTGTCCATGATCTCCTCATCCGACATCTTGCCCTTCTTCTTCTGTCTGTCTGCAGCCTTGGAGGCCGTATCTCCATCCGGACATGTGCTTGGAGCAGGGATGGGGTCAATAACAGAGCGAGTATATACCTGTACAACATACCAAAACATTAAGCAAAAAACAAATGAATACATAAATACACAGGTTCTGTAAATAGAAAGTAAAAGATGAATATTTCAGAACAAATCCAAGAAATGATTATGCTGTGAAGCCAACTTATGGAAGGTGACTTACACTCTTTGTGTGTTCTGGTCTTGGTGCCACAATCGGAGGAGGAGCTTCATCATCGTCATCATCATCAATGTCTTTGATGTTCGGAGATGAGGGTTCGGTGCCTTTTTTGACGGGCTAATTCAAAGCGACAACAATGCTTGTTAACCTTTATACCACAAAAACGGAAATAAAGCTGCATTTTCAAAGCTCTTGAGATACTTACAGACTGAGGCCCTGGAGTGAAAGCGTCTTTTTCTGTGAATACAAAAAACAAAGAAGATGTTTTATGGCTGCCTACAGTCACATATTAAACAAGATCTTTTTCAAGTTTTTTCATTTCAAAGCTAATACATAACTGTATGTGCTCACTACACTGCTGGGTCACTTCACACATAAATCCATTCTATTTCTTTGTGTCTCACCAGAGGATGAGAAGCTGAGGTACTTCTGGCGACCGTTGCCTGTAGAGTCGTAGAACTTAAGGACATCAAGCACAGCCTGTGGGTTTTTCTTCTGCTCTGACTTGGTGATGTTTGAGGTCTGGAGTAGTCGAGCCCACTGCTCTGGCATACCCTGTGTATCACCCACGGAAAGCAAAATGTGTCAGATGGCGCAAGTGATGATGTGTTTTAGTCAACAGTTAAAACAAGGAGTCAGTGAAAGGAAAAAAAATACGAGCAACCGATCAAAACTCACCGTGAACTCCCCTGTTACAGCATCAAACCCCACATGTATGGTGTGTTCAAAATCTGACGGCGGCGAGATCTCTGGCCGCTCTTTGTCTCGATCTTTCTTCCTACCACCTGAGAGTAACCAAATCTTTAGTCTAATTAAACATGGCAACACTGATTACAAACACTACACTTTAAATAAGTTAACGTCTTAATCCACTCTAAGCGTTACCTCACCTTTTTCAGCCCCAGAGAAGATTGAGATGATCTTGTTGCGAGGTTTCCTCTCCTCGGGCACAGAGGGCAGCGGTTTCGAGCTGTGGTTGGCTGAGAGTGAGTCTTTGCCAGAGCCGGTGCTGAAGATGGTGCTGCTCATCCTGACTGGAGGGGCAGGGGGTTTATCCTCGGGGTCTCCGTTATCACACATTGCAAGGAGGTTGTCGCAAGCCTCGCAGGCGGCTAACCGGGCAGGGAAACACAGCAGGAGAGGATGGAGAGGGTGGCAAACAGTGAGGGAGGGAGGGAGGCAGCGCTCACATCAGCATCAGGCGCTGATGTGCTCAGGCACCACGGGAGAAAAGAAGCACCGAGTGGAACCTGGAAGACGAGCAGATGTTTGTTAAAATGCTGCAGTAAAGCTCCAAACACAACAGGGTGTGGTGGCAGATAATCAAGAACTACTTTGTGAAATAAAACAATGAAGTGAAAGGTGCCATTGAAGTGGAAGTATCAGTGAAGGTGGTGCAGTGTTTGGTATTTGCAAACTATGATCATGTTAGACCACAACAATGAAGACACGAGGTGAAGAGCAAAGTCTGACATGTTCTTAGTCTTATTACAGAATGACTGCATCATAAAAGTACAATGGTTAACTGCCAACTATTTTGATGGTTGATAAACTGGTTTGAGTACATATCTAAAACAAAAAGTCTCTTAAATGGAGTATTCTCTGGTCTCTCCGCTCCTCTATGACAGTAAGCAGACTATCTTTTGATCGATGGACAAAACAAGACATTTATGGACGTCTTCTTTAGCTCTGGGACACAGAAATGGACAATTTCACCATATTCTGACATCTACAAACCAAATAACTAATCTAATAATCAAGAAAATAATCAACAGATCGATCAACAATAAAAACAAATGGCATTAGCAGCTCTAATCAAGTGCTACTACTTAATGTCAAAAGGAACTAAAGACAGTAGACGAAAGTGTGACTCAACTGAACCATAGCACACTGTAGAAACAAACAAGCTCTATTTTAACCTATCGAACAGTTAACATGATAGCAGGGTTTTTGTGATATGAAAGCTAAAACAGGAGCCCAGATGACAATAAAAGAAGTATGAAAGTTGCTCTCCTCCCAGTGCACTTGATGCAGGAATGAAAATCTGACACTTTACGCTTCTTCTTAAGATTCAAAACGTCCACGTACCGATATTTAGCTCACACTTACTTGCATATAACGGGTTTTCTACCCTAATGCTTCTTCAAAATGCCCTTCAAATGAGCAACAACAGGGGCGGCTAGCAGGCTAACGCTAGCATCAACTCCTTGGGCAACAAATGTGCTAGCTTAGAAGCTACGTTAGCACGACAAGCTACACTGGCTCTTGCAGTCCTAATAGAGCTCACAGCTAAGCGGTGTCTGACAAACAGCCTTGAGGGTTTCCCCACCGAGAAGTCAGCGTTGGCCGAGCGGCGGTTCGGGCGACACAACACGGGCTGCAAAGTCGCAAACCGCCGCCGTTGAAATGTGCTTTATTCGCAGGCTAGCGCAGACGACGCAGGAGCAGCGGCGGCGGAGCTCACCGGAGATTCCACACAAGTTAAACTTGAATAGAACTTGACTCCGGTACGATCCTCGACGGTCTGGAAAACGTCTGTAAATCCGTTAAAAGTACGTCCGCTGTAACATGGGGGGGCCCTCCGGTACACTCCTCGAACCAATAACTTAGTTTTTTAAAAAACGGACTGGAACTATTTACAATGCAACTTTTCTTCTATCTTCTCGGCCCTTGGATAATTCCGCTATGGCGAAGGGGAAGCGGAACTACCGACCCAGCCCTGGTCTATTCAATAAATGTTTCGAATGAATGGTGAGAGCAGGCAGGCGGCTTTCTGAAGCCACAAATTACAGGTCTGCGTGCTAATACTCGCAGCCACAATAACACGTCGGTGGGGAAAAGCGAGAAACGTGGTGAAACTACAGAAGCTGCAAGTTAAAAGTTGAATTGAGTCGAAAAGCATCTTAGGTAATGTAGTTCAGCATCTGCAGCACGAGAAGAGGAGGTTACTGTTCATCTGCATGGAATGTATATTGTCATTTATAATAATAATAATACTGTGGCTTAGTGTGATCTGACATCATGAATAGGCCTACCAGGCTCTGGACCAGGGGCCTGGAGAGTCAGAGGCCCCTGGTACTGAGTCTCTGTTAGAGGTGATGGTTCATAATAATAATCAAACAACCAGAAAGAGATACAAATATACATAAAATGTACAGAGAGAGCCACAACCCAGTGACAGAGAGACGCAAATGACTACAAAAAGAACACAGAGATGGAAAAGATATGCACACAAACAGATGCAAGGAACTGCAAATGCACATCAAATGACTGGAAAGAGATGCAAAAATGAAGAAATAACAGACATAAGCAAATGCAAACACACAAAACATTGGCAAGAGATGCAAATAAATGTAAACGAGATGCAAAAGTGAAACAAAAATAGAAGAAAGCAACAGCAAATATGCACAAAAAACCCCAGAAAGAATTGCAAATACATGAAAATGAAATGCAAAACTGAACAAAAATAGACGTAAGTAACTGGAAACACACCCACAAAGGCCAGAAAGAGATACAACGCGAACACAAATTGACAAACAACCAGAAAGACTCACAAAAAGAACAGAAAGGGGTGCAGATAAATAGAAAGGAGATGCAAAAATGAATTTAAAAAATAGACTAAAGCAACTGCAAGCAGGCAAAGACCAGAAAAAATGCAAACCAAAGAACAAGAGAATCAAAAATACATGCATATACACACAAAAAGACAAGAAAGAGATGCATACCTATAAAAGTGAGATACAAAAGAAAGCACAAATACATGTAAACAGCTGCAAAGACTCACAAAAAGACCAGAAAGGAATATATACCACGAACGAAGAGGTGCAAAAATGAACACAAATAAACAAAAAGAACTGCAACCACACACACAGCACACACAAAGACCAGAAACAGACGCAAACCAATGGAAAGGTGACGTAAAGAACTGCAAAGACACACAGAAAAACCAAAGGTAGAGTCAAATCAATAAAAAAGAGATGCAACAATGAACACAAATAGATCTAAACAACAAAAACGGGCAGAAAGAAATGTAAACTAGTGAAAAAGAGATGCACAACACAAAGGGGATAAAGCTCCTGAAGCTGATCATGACATTCGACTTTCTTCAAACTCACACAAAGAAAAACAGTCAGTGTTAACATTGGCTATAAATGTTTTATTTACAGCAGTCTTATCTGCATTCTGCATCATCAAAAGAAAGAATTTCACAAAGGAAATGTCAGCAGGGCTGGGTGTCAAACAACCAGCGTGACTCTACAGTTTCAACAGTCAACACGTGTCTTTAGTTAACAAAGATAAAATTACCAAAGAACAGACAAAGCACAGAAATTCAACAAGTCATTATTAGCTGTTTAAATTGTTGTTGAGATAAAGGATGTCCTAACACGTGACTGGAGGTAGCACACATTCCTCAGCTAAGTGTTTTAAATTGAGCAAAACAGGAAGTGTCATCTCCCTGCGTGCCCTGGGCAGTGCCTTGGGAATGATCCTGCTGTCAGACAGAACAAGTTCTGTTGACCGCTGCTGTTTAAATGATTCGATGTTTCCACATATATCTGGACAACGCCGCACAGCACGACATCGTGACCAGAAGAGTTCCTCCGCATACAGGCGCCACCAAGGACGCATCACCAACTGGAAACTGGAAGCTCAAAGGGCTGAGCTCCTGCAGGACACAAGACATTTTTTTTTTTGCGTGAAAAAGGAACAGAGGTGGACTTTTTCCATGTAATGTTTTGCAGAGATTTATAGGAAATTACCTGCTGGTGCTGGATTTTAACCCACTGACAAGTGCTTGAATTGCTGACAGTGCACGGGGCGTCCACCGCAGCATGAGGCTGTAAGCTGCTGAGCTGCGTGCCTAGAAGGGAGAAATAGTTTTAGAATAAATAATGTGTTTCAGACATCTTATCATCCTGTTATTGTTTTGATCATATTAGAAGTGGGCAAAATCATATATTTAGTCAAGTCATGATAAACATACAAAACAGATCAAAATCGTAGTTTTTCCCCCCCTGTGATTACAACCTTTATTCACTATAATTTAACAACAAGCTGCAGCAGCGTTTGTGTTTCCTTTTTGATTTCAAACTGTAATTACAGGAAGAACATTTGACTCCCCGTAGAGACACTCAACACTGAAAAATAATATCAATATCATTTGTGATATGACTTCATCCGTAGTAGGTGCAATATCAGTTTCATGTGTATTATTACTTTACTACTTATTAGTGCCAGTATTGCATCCTACTTTTTCTGTTTTAGTCTTATTTTAATTATCTTTTGTGTCTGTTTAGTAACACATTGTACTTGTATCTCATTGCTTTCCCATTCCCATTAGGGACTGAATTTACTCTGTTACATAATTTTTTTCCTATGCAGTGTCTGGCGCAAGAATTTCCTTCAGACGTAATAACTTCTATCTTATCTTATCTTGCAAAAACTCCCAAATATGGAGGGAAAACTTCACTCCAGTACACAGAAAAAGTGCTGATTTCAGTATAAAGTTACATAGAGACGCACATGACTCCAAGATAAACTTGATCGTCTTACATTTTTCGGTCCACAGCAGCAGCTCTGGAGATTCTACGTCTACAGATGTAAATGTTTTCCCAACAAAAGAAGGCTCGTGATAGCGCCCATGTACTGGAATTGTTACTTTCAGCGGTCTGGGAGTTGGTCCAATGTGGGAGGGGTACACATAGGTGACAAATCCTGATGTCTTGTGAGCAGGAAGCTCCAGGTCAATGGCTGAATCTAGTAAAATCTTAAAAAGGTGAATACACAAAAAATTAAATTAACAAATATATACACATAACTTACATTAATGCAGTTTGTAACAGTATTAGTATAGCAGTAATAGTATAGTATTTTATCGGTGCTATGTTCTGTCCAGTTGTTTGGTATCAATGAAAGGCAACAAGTGTTAGTCTTACTTTCCAATCATGTTGATCACTCAGCGATGCGAGTTGATATGGATCAACATAGACGCCTCTGGGCCATCGATGAACCAGCAAAACTCTGACATCGCTGAGCACATCAGGTTTGAGCTCCACTGTGGTAATCACCTCCCTATAAGAAATTAATTAGATTAGATTAGAAATCACTTACTGATCATTCTCACTATTAGCTTGAAAAATGGTTAATCTCATTTTTTAGAAAATGAACGGCCACATACCTGTGAAAACCCTTTTTGCTGAGCTCCACTGCCACTGATGAGGATTCAAGCCACTGCTTCAGAAGAAGACAATGGTCCCGATTCTCAGCTGCAACAAAAAGTACAGGGCACACTGATCAATAATAGCATAGTGATAGCAATATCACCTAAATACCCTGATTCAAAATTGAAACACCTCTAAAAAAAAAGTGGAATATTTTCTGTTATGATCAATCAAAAACAGATAATTTAGAAAGACTACATTAAAAATAAAGGTCTCAAAGTAGTATCTCAGGACAACAGAAGTGAATACACCTATGTCACTGACACACAAGTTATAAAACCTGTGATGCTATAACAAAAACGTTACACACTGTCCTCTAATCAGACCTGCACTGATTGTTCCAGTCTGCAGGAACTTGGCAGAAGAGGAATATTCCAGCATGGTAACAACCATGTACCTGCTGTAACATGTACATTTCCCTGGTTATTGATCAATAAAGTTGATCTTACCTTATCCTAATTTAACACATTTCTAAAGAAGAAAAAAGTGAAGAAAATGTGATATGGACACTAATGCCATCTGACTTGAATCCAACAGAGCAACTTTGGAGTATTTTAAAGAGAACGTCAGAACAAATAACTTCTCTAGCAAAGAAAAGCAAAAATAAAAATAAAATAAAAAACGGGAAAAAAAAATATCTGAACAGTGGCAGAACAGCTCTTCAGGAATGTGCGTAACACTGTCATGTTCCACGCTGACGAGGACGGAGTCTGTCATTAAAATTGGGGTGAACATATGAAGTACGGAAAACACCCCAAAACATATAAATCTCAGGACTGAAAGGTGTGAGATTCCTACTGTGAAGCCTGTAGTTTTCATGTTGTATATATAAACTGTAAAACACCTCGCTGCTCCAATTAAGAAACAATTACTGTAAAGTGATACAATTCAGAAAAGAATGACATTTAAGTCATATATGCTGTTTTAAGCTGTATATTTAAACTGCATATATGTAACAATATCACTCACCTTTTGCTACCAAACAATAACATGTCGATAAACAGGCGAACACAGAGAGAAGTATAGAATACATCCAAATGTAAATTGACAGCACTGATTAGAGTTTACAGCCTTTTTATTCAACTGTCGTGTAGCTACAGTGCTTAATGCGCTTCATTGAACTGTTTACGGAAGCGGATTTTGAAGGACCCTTTTGTAGTCTTAGGAAGCTGCAATAGTGCCTGACTATAATTGCAAAACACTCGCATCAAACGACACTATAAGGCGATATGTAAACACACTAAAAAGCAATTTTCAGAAGGTTAGTCGTCTATGTTGACGTTTAGTGTAATTAAACAATTTAACATTTGATTTTTACTCGGAATGTATGCAGGCTTCGTCAAAGACAGAACTGTCTCACACTGCTTAACGTAAGGCAGTCAGGCATCCCTTAAGCGTTTCTGAAGCGACTTTCAGTCCATTTCCTAATGTCGACTGTTTAGATCTAATTATATAGGGGATAAACTATATCAGTTTTAATCACTAGTTTAAACTAGGTTTGCTGCATGTAATATAAAAGAAGATGCGGTTCCAGGCAAAGCGCTGTGGCGTGCAGTTCAATCCTCCTTCCATAGTTTTAATTTACGAACACACGGAGACCAAAAAGGTGCGAAAAAGAATTATACCTGTGCGTAACTTCTCCAAATACTCTGGTGAGGAAATACTGTTGCTTTGCAACTTGCACATACACTACAGTTGTATTTTATAGCGATGACTTGTGTCTCATGTAATACGGTTCAAGATAGGAGAACAGAAGTAGCTAACATTACCGTTAGACACGATCGTAGCTACAAAGTCAGGTTGCAGTGAAAATTGAAATAAGGAACATTTTATAATCGGTAAACTCATTGGAATTCTAAAAGACCGTTAAAAATTGTAAGTGCTGTAAAATATTTCTTTCTAATTCCTCTGGCAACTGGTGTTAATTTGATTACTGTAATTTCACACCTTTTTTTCAGGTGAATGATGCATTCTTGCATATTACTTGATACTTAATCGAATTGTCATAAAATCAGCAGAAAAACCGATTAATTTCATTGTCGAGTAATCTGTCAACTCATTTCTTGAGTAATCGATTACTTGCTTGGTCTATAAAGTGTAAGAAATGGTGACAAATGTTGCAAAATTTGATCCAAAACCCAAAATGACTTCCCCAAATGTCTTGTTTTGTCCGCAACACAAAAATGGTCAGTTTACTGTCATAGAAAAGTAAAGAATCCAGAAAATATTCAAATTTAACAAGCTGGAATTTGAGAAGTTATACTTTTTTCAGGAAATAATTACTCAAACTGATCACTTGATTATCAAAATAGATGGCATTTACTTTAGTAGTGGACAGATAATCTATCACTGCAGCTTTAGTAGAAGTTTTTTTAGTTTTTGGGTCCTTGAGAAAATACAATTAACTTAAAATGTAATGTGTTGTCTATGAAGCTGTGCACACTAGGGCTGAACCAGTGTTGGTTTTAAATCAATGTTGCGGTTTAAAACGATGTACTTTTAAAAAACTGCAAAGGCTTTAATTTAGGAGATACATCATACAGTGTGTCTGACACAGGGTTTACAATCATGTAAATTATTGTACAAAGTCATGCTGTTGATGGTATCTCTACGGTAATGCTCTGTCATGTATGACAGTGATATTTTTCCCACATTGTTCAGTCGAAGTGTGCACTCTAACTGATAAACACTAAAGGCAATGGAACCACATATCAGGTTCATCATATTTTTGTAGATTTTTGCCTTCACAGAGCTGTTTGAGTCCTTCGTGCTTTCTCTCTTTCCAGACTACAGTATGGCAGCTGAAAGGCTCAAGAACCATCCTAGGCACAGGGACTACTTGGAGGCCGTGTCTCAGAACCAGCTGGAGAAGCTACACATCATCCTGCGGGACCACATGCAGGGCCGCAGCCTAGAGCAAAGCCTCTCCTCATTCCACCTGGACCCCGAGGAAAACCTAAACAAACTGGATGACGAGGAGCTGGCTCGCAAGAAAGGCCGAATGGATGAACTGTTCGAGAAGAACCGCAGGCGCAAAGACGATCCCGACTTTGTTTACGACTTCGAGGTGGATTTCAACAAGACCACCCAGGAAAAGTGCAGCTGGGATGAGGAGTCAGATGATGGATTTTGAAACCAATCTTTTGAGTTAAGACTGTAGAGTGCCAACCTACAGAGAGGTGACAGGAACATCTGACACAGCTGAGGCTGACTACAATGCTTTATGTCCATCTAAACATGAATACACTGGTAAGACCTCCTGGAAGTATAACTTGACAAACAGTAAAATGTATATTTTTCAATGATTGTGGCATTGAAAAGACTTTTCTACTTGAGTAGAAGCATGATTAGACACCATTAGGGATAAACGAAAACATTATAAACACTCTTGTCCTATTTCAAAGTGAAATGAAATAAACACTGCATTAGTAATAGTGAATATTTATTTGTTATAAAATACTGAATTTTACAAAATACAAAGACTTTGGTTCTTTAATTTGTGGCTTACACCTAAATGAGAGATATTCACAGTTGAATATGAAAGAAGAGGCTAAAATTCTATTAAACAAAATCTGAGTGTACACCAGTAAGTAAGCAATACAACAAATATATCTTTGGAAAAAAATGTGTCCACAAAATATCATTTCATATTATACAAAATATATATATTTCCATATATGGTTTGAAATGATGTGCTATGGCAAAGTTTTAAATGAGATAAAGTATATCATAAAACCAAGCCTGCAGTATCAAACCTCTTCAGGGGAAAATTTCAAAGTGCTTAAATACCTCGTTCAGTTGACAAGAGACACTGACTGACTGACCATTAGTACCACAATACATTCAAAAATGTCGCAGGTTTTTTGTTAAAACTCAGTACAGGATGGATTTACATTGCTTTGCTAGTTTGGTTCAAGCTAATCAAAACAATCTTTTACACCGGTATCAATTGCAGTCATTTACGCAGTGCTGATGTATTCCTTAAGGAGGTAGTAACAGAAAATCTGACACATAATTCCTTTTACCATCACCGTTTCGGTAAGGATTCAGGTGTTTAAATTGTAAATTCTCAGCAGGCTGTTAATTTGTTTAAAAAATAGATCTTTATAAAACTGACATTTCAAGTATGCTAAAGCCACAATCCGGGATTTCTGAGATTGTTAGTAATGACGATATATACAGCATTTAAACTTTCTGGACTGTGTGATTGGTAATAATTTGTGAAACTCCGCTGCCAGAGCAATTCACCCAGAGTACACAAAAATTATATATATATATAGGTAAATTATCTGTTTAACAGCTACTGGACAAAGACAGCTGTCTTAACATCCAATGACACATAGTGAAGACAGTAGATAAGGAATAATGGTGCCACGACAGTAGCTATACTCCAAATCCAGATTAGGCCTTTAAAGAAAGCTGTATGACCCACCATTTCTATGGAGAGTTGAAAGGACTCTAATATATATATATATTACACTATTAAACTACACCAAAAATACATACATTGCTTAACTCTCTGAAAATAGGAAATCTCATTTTTTCTTCCTGTCTTGGGTGCATCTTGGACAAAACCTGATGGATTAAAGAGACATGAGAAAGACAAAAAAATAAGAATGTAGGTATCTGCATCAATATTGCTTATACACACAACTAGGGTAACATCCCTTTAACTCAGAAATATTCTTACCATTTTCCTTTGGGCTTTGTGGCGAGATCAACACAAGCAAAGTGAAACCATTCAATAGGACACTAAAAAGAAAAAGAAAAAAAAGTCAAATTAGTGAATCTTTATTCGTACCTGAAACAGATCATAATGAAGTGGGTCGTTGATATAGCAAAAACAAAGAAGCAGTGAAAACCTACATCTGGATTATCACATCCAATCATCTCCCCGTATGACACCTGATGACACAGGCAGTACGTTGGCTCATTAGGGTCGACTGGCATGTCCAGAACATCTGACGGCTGCATGGGCAGGAGAGCGTCACTCAGATCCGGGCTAAATGACAAACGTAATACAAAAATCAACATTAGAAATAAACACGATTAAAGAGGTTTTGGTCACTAAAACCTGACTTTTGAGCTGTAAGTTACATAATATGGTTGTGCTGTGACGGAACACATTAATGCTGCCGTTAATACAGACATTTGTACCATTTTTAGGGGCTGAAAATGACTCAACACACCATCTGCTATTTTAAATCATCCTGAACCTTGCAAGGGCAATGCTGACAAAAAGTAAACAGTTTCAAATCAAGTCAGTGTCAAGCTTAAACCTGCAGCCTACATCCAGTGAGTCAGACTACTGAACCACCAACTCAGAGTTACCTGTTTTTAATTTTTTTCTTTCGGGGAGAATCTTCATCAGAGCCTTTCCTTCCTCTTCCCCTGGATCCACGCTTCTCTCTCAACCCCCGCATTTCACCCTCTGGGAAAAACATTTACATTCATCACATATCAAATGTGTTTTGCAGTGTTTTATGATCAAAGCCTGCCAATGACTCAACTTACTCTTCAATGTTCTTCCCTCTGTACTTTCATAGCCGCTCACTTCCAGTTTCTCCTTCAGCTCATTCTCAAACCGTGCCAGATCTGCGTCCAGCCTGCGGATATGTTTGTCCACCTAGAGTACAAGAATTCCATCCACATTACAAACTCATTATGTGTATGGTATTAGAAAAATACTTCATTCAGAGCTGTTCACTTGAAATGCAACATGATGACAATAAAACCAGATAACAGCGACAGGAGCCGCACTGAACTGACAAGTGATCAAATATGAGTAGGCCTGTTTCGGACTTACCATTTCATATGTCTGCATTGCAAGCTGGACTTTGTCGTCACTGAACTCTTTGCACTTGCTGTAGGCATTCTGAATCTTCTGCAGGTGTTCCACTCTCTGTTCTGAAGCCAGGTTCTTCACATTCGCTATGTATTCTTCAGCCAGTTTGTCGATCTCTCCTTTCTTTTCTGCACAACAGTATGATTTTGTCAGTGCTAAAAAAGAACTATTGATGACACACAATCATTGTAAAACTGCTAATTTAGCTCCTTGACAATTGGCTTTAAATGGTACAAATGACGAACACTACACTTAAAGGCCCTGCAAACCTACTAAAACAATTTCAGTTATTGTAGATTACAGACATTCTTCCACAGCAGACACTGTCAGACATCAAGACGGGAAACACAAGCGTGTAAGGCTTAAAATCTACATAGCATTTGGAGGATAGAAACATCATGAGGTAGAACTTTCACCTTCGGTCCTATTGTCCAGGTCCCGCATCAGTGTAAAGTTCCTTTGTAGCTCACATGGCAGGTTTTCAATACCTAGAGAGAAAAATAACATAATGTTGAGGAAGACATTCATGGCTGACACTCTACTGGAAAGCACTTTGGTTCAACAGCTGTTGTTTTAAATGAGCTATACATTTCATAACAGTGACTTCATTTGTCAAGTGTCATAGCACTTAGTTCAAGATAAAAAAAAAATTATTGGGTGTCATAATGACAGTCTGCCCTATACTGCCTTTTAAAAAAGTTGAGCCTGCAATAAATCATCCAGTATATTGTTGTTCTAACTGTATCATTCAGTTTTGCTACTCAGGGCCACAACTCCAACTGGTTTAGGGGTTTGGCCAATTATCAGCTCTGACATTCAGCATTTTTCAGATTATCGGTATGTTGTTTTTAAAAATAGATCTGTGGTCATCATTCTGTGGTCTTGAGCAATGCCCCGCCTACAGCACTGTCTGATTGGTTATACACACAAGAAACAGCCTATCAGCATTGAAGCATAAATGTTAAGTTATCTTTAAATTTATCAGACATAAAACATAAACACGTTTTAAGGAAGTTTTATGTTATTCTAAATATTGAGACCAAAATTAAAATTTTTACTGCAAATGTGTATCAGTTTCAGTCTCTTTGATGACTAATAATAGGTCTCAACCATGAAAAAAAATCACATCAATTGACTGCGAAACTGAGTGCTTCCAAACAATGTGCAAAAATAAATGAATGAATCAATTAATGCAGTTTTATGGCAACCAATGATATGAGTTGAGAATATTATAATAGCTGCAACCCATTAGACATCGACTACATAATAATGACACAATAATCAGTTATTGTACAGAGATTAAATACATTAAGGTAAAGTAAGGAAGCAGTGTGTAGTGTTTCTTTAGGTGCCGTGCCATGCAACGCATTAGTCATCATTAACAATTAACATGTGTCATACCACATGTGAGTTCCAGATTGACAGACTGCCTTAGGACATCTGAACATGCAAACACTGGGTGACACACAACGTCTCATCCTCTGCACCGTGAGAACGCAGGCAGGTTGAACAACCACCGAGGAGCCAGAGGGGAAAAGCAGGAGGTGATCTAGAGGATTTTTTTCTCTCAAAGATTGTCACATTCAATTAAATTGTGGGCCACTTGGGTTTTTTTAGTTTATTTTTTAATATACTTACTTTTAGAAGTTTCTGCTCTCCAGAAAATATTTAGAGGTTTTAACAAGGTCACATTCTCTACTCGATTTGAATGCCTCAATGAATCCTTTATGACCAAGATGTGTTGGATTCATGTTTTCTGTCAGCTTTAACAATACAGATGAGAAATACATGACTAGTCAAAATCCCCCCAGATATGTGAGATACGTTTTGGATGTGCAAAAGGTTTTGAAACTTGCCCTACTAAGGTGTAAATGTTCACAAATCAATTAAAATTAATTAGTTAATGATGTGAACAGGTGCTATATGCACATTTAAGAGGTTACTTGCCTAAACCAAAGACACAAGAGAGGATTGAAGAATAAATCAAACTTTTAAGTGCACTGACTCCTGACTCCATAGGGATAATATTAAATAATAAAAGTTTAATTAGTATGAATATGTAAAAGCAATACAGAATGCACGAGAGTCTTACTGCACCATGTGCAATTATATGCATTGAATTGTTTGTAATTTCCTTTGCACAACAACATTTCTACCATAGATCATAGCAGAATTGTTCGAAATCGAGGCATGAAAATTCACCACAATGCAGAAAAGTCAGAGCTTGATGTTGTTAGTTTCCTGGTGGAGAACCCCCAAACACCTGCCTAAAGCTTCTACCCAGATGTTTAAATTAAACCTTATGTTATTGTATTGTTCTGAGCCATATGTGTCACACGGATTTCCCCCCAGACTAATAAAGTTGAATTTTATCTTATCTGCATCTGTGCCAGTCACAGCGTGCCCCAGTTCGAGCGCTTCCATGAACACTGGCTGTGTGACGCACTTCGGACACCCCGCCCCGGCGCGTAAACGGTTACGGGAAACGCGGTAACCAACAGGTTGCAAATGCATGGTGTCTGCTATATTAACGCAAACACAAACTGTGGCCAAAATGAACCAAATTCAGTCAAGTTAATTATATTAAATTGACACCCTGGCTTTAAATAACCTTCTACGACCGCTGCTCGTAGTTGGTCACTTAGCTGCGAGGTGTTGCAACACGATATAACATGAAACGCCAGCTAAATACAACCGGTTAACTTTGTTAAATGCGTGACACGGATACTGAATTATTACATCTGCTTCAGAGTGAAACTGACACCACACATAAAGAGTTTAACAAACTTTATCCCGCCCTGAGCTTTATCACGAAGCTAATCAGTTAGCTAGCGAGCTAGTTACCTAACAGCCTGCTAACTGCTAACGCGCTGCTACCCGCCTGTTATCCGCCTAGCATAAAGTCTTCGGCACAGTCAAACTAAACCTTAAACAGACGTAAAATGTCAAAAACGTTAACGCCACATCAGTGTACCCCCACATACTCACTGTCAAGGTAATGTTCCAAGTATATTGCGGTCGCCATTTCAGGTTAGCTGTTTAGCTTCTGCGTTATTCTCAAACTGTTGGCCTGAGCGCTGGTGGGGGTTTGTTTAGTCACACCGGGCAGCCCGTCGGTCAGTGGGCCGGAGACACTCGCTGCTGCCTGCAGTCCGGACGGCACAGAAAGAAGCGCACAAACACAAATAGGCGGTGTCAGTTAGTTCCCCTTGAATGCACATGTAGGCTGCAACTTTTCTGTTTGTGTGAGGTTGTGAGTCACATGTGCAGCTTACAGCGGCACCTCCTGACGCTGTCAAATCAACCACAATTTTCCACAGATGGGTTCATTTACCTCAGTACTGATATGCATGCTCGGTTTTTACTTTTAAACTCCACGACTGCCGCGCTTCCTGAGCTTTATTCATCCAGTTTATTGTAACCACCCCTCTATGTACAAATGCACTATTATTGTTCTGCACAGTATCACTTAAACATTTCACGACAGTATTATTCATTGTACTCATTCCTTGTATAATATACACAATTTTCTTTCAAATAAAAGCAAATTTGTAAAATACTTAAATTTAAATAGAGTAAAAAATAGCGTAATTTCATGTTTAAACATATTTTTTTACAGTCAGCATGTAAGTTGATACTTTTTTCTGTGGTTTTTATGGAAAACCACTTTATAACCTTAAGATGAGATAAAGTGAGTTAGTTCCATGTAAATAAAAATGAACTGAATTGAGATATTAAGGTAATCAACCAGTCATATTGGCAATTACAGATGGACTTGCTCTTAGTGGTGTATTGGGAAACATGAGATAAATAAAATATTAATAATAATAATTGTTATTATTAATAATAAAATGCATGCTCAAGGTGCCAGTAAAAAGACAAGCTTTCAAGCTGCTTCCAGTGACAGTCATAGAAAATACAAGCCTACAGATGTCTGAAAATAATAACACTGATAATAATAACATGATGTATATAACACTAATGAAAAAGCAAGTTTCTACCATGTCTGCTCCCTCAAACTACAAAAAAGTGCCTTTTGGGAGATTTAACTCTCTGACAATGGATCCTGGACAGCCTGCTCCGATGCTGGTTTTCTTTTTTTTTTCTCTCTCTCTCTTTCCTTTTTTTTAAATAAACCTAATTTAATAAGATGAATGAATTTTCAGTTGCTCATTTATCAAACTTGTCATTTTAAGTCCAAATGTTAAACTTTTGTTTTTAAGTTCTAATGTGTGAAAATAAAAAAATAGACAGCTTAAGTTCAATTACCTAGAAATGAGCAAAACTGATATTTATAATGAGGTAACTGAAAAATAAAAGTTGATCTGACTAAATATCTTGATGATGCTTTACAGTGTGTTGCGTAACTGTAATATTTAAACCACCTGGGTAAACACAGATGATAAATAATACTGTGGGGTCCTAAAGGTAGCTTGAGTGGACTTTAATCATCTATGTCACCTGAAAAATGATACCCCAAAAGACAATACACACAACAATAATAATCATTTATTGGCTGAGGTACTGCATTATGCACGAAAGATTCTCTACTGGTATAAACCATGCAGTAGAAATATTTAAGGGCCAATTCAAGCTTTTTGTACCATAATTGGCTGTAGATTGATAAAGTATCACACATGGACAGAAATTTCAGTACTGAAATCATAAATATACTATGGATGCTTCTCCTATGGATGAAATGTTTCCTCTCAAATACAGCAGCATCTCTTCTCCTGACCACGTTGGAATAGAATAGAATAGAATAGAATAGAATAGAATAGAATAGAATAGAATAGAATAGAACAAAAGAACAGAATATAATATGATAGAATATGATTAGAATAGAACAGAACAGAATAGAATATATCTGTATTGTCATTGTTAAACAACAAAATGTACTTTAGCAGCTCTAATATCTCTAATATGATAATAATAGCTGTAATATCCCAAATGTTGCCTGCACCTGTATTAGTGTATGTACATCAGATAATTAGTAACCACTGCTGTAAAGTAAGGAAGGAACAAAATGTATCAGTATTTCATTTCTTAACTCGTATGCCTTTCCCCCCCAATATTTTCTGAGGCCCCATCCCGCCACCACGATGAAAAATTCCCAGAGGCGCCTCTGCTTTGTTGCCTCATGACATATATACTGTTGTAAGGATGCCAATAGTTAATATGGGGCAGCAGCATTTTTGCAGCAGACAAGAGACTTAACAAGCTGGTGATGTCTAAAATATCATCGCTGTTAGAGAACACATCCTGCTCTCTACAGAAGACTCTGACAATACTGGGCAGCTCCTTCAGTGACAGACTGCTTCACCCGCCCAGCATGTGACCGAGAGATACCACAAGTCCTTCCTTCCTGCTGCTGTCAGGCTGTACAACTAGCTCCCACATCACCACACACTAAAAAAAGCTGTCCCTTCATTTTAGTGCAATATCAGCACAATCAAACTGGTTCGTTTTCAGAATTATGTAGATTTAAAAACTCTGTGCAATATCAGTTCTTTTACATATACAAGAATCTGTGCAATATAAGTATTTTTCTATGAATCGGTGCAATATAGATAACATCTGTGCAAGATCAGTACTTCTTTATCAGTATTTCTACTCATGAATGAATCTGTGCAATGCCATTGATATGAGCATTATTCTTATTTTCCACATCCAGAGGAATTTGTACAATCTGAAAATCTACATATGGAAGAATCATTACTTATACTTATTACTTATATAATAAAAATAAAATATATTTTAAAATTATTCTTCTGATGTTTCTTAAATGTTTCCCCTTTGCTCCTGTAACACTGCAAATGTTCCTACTTGGGGAATAATAAAAACTTATCCCATCTTATTTCACTATGTTAAAAAAAGAATGGATAGAATTCAACAAAATATTACATGTTGTGTTCATGTTTTGGTTAAGTATTATTAGTTTTTGCTCTGAAATAACATGAAGAATGGTGCAGTTACCAGCCAGCTGCTCTGGACTGAGCCTCCACTGTTGCTGGTCATGTGAGCGCACACGCAGGAGCGGAGCTGGAACGAGCGCGCCCCCGCTGCTGTTTGCTAGCACCTTCCAGCGCTGTCAGCTGACGGGTGACGTCACCCACAACAAACACCTCCCCCTGGCAAAGATCAGCGCACTCCTGAAGATGCTCGGTGGGCGGAGCTAATGGCCGCCGTGGACGAGGAAAAATAACGGCCGTGCGGAGCCGCGTCCACTCGCTGTGTCTGTCAGTGTTTTTTATCCTCAGAGGAAGGCCTCTCCTTTTTTTTTAGCATCTTACTTCCGCGTTTGCTGTATCCTCACGGAAAATTTCATCTTTTCCTGAAACACAGAAGAATTCATGTGAGTAACGAACGAATTAATGTACAGTTATCGTCGCTTATGAAAACAAGTTGTAGTGTTTTAGCTAACTGTAAACGCGGTGACTTAACAGGTGAGCTCGCTGGTGACATGTTTACACTGATGTTAGCTAGCTAACTTCGATAACTTACGTATCAGAGAGCAACTAGCTAGCAAGGTAAACTTACCGAGGTATCCGAGTGATTACAGTTTTAGCCGTCAAGAGTAACTCAACACTTTCTCACCATTGCTGCCTGTATTTATCAGACATTATGATGACCTACTCATACCTGGCCTATCACTATGTGAAACCACAAAGATTAGCCTCCTACTAAACAGTAAAAAACACAATAACTGGATGATTCATGGAATGTTTCACCAGACAGTGAAATAAAGAGCACTGTTTATTACCTAGCTTCTGCTAATGCGAAGTGATATTAACCATATGGTGTCTGTGTTTCTGTCTTTGAGCTCATACAAAGCTGCAAAAACAGTGTTTGTGATAAGTTCTTGTCTTTTTCTTAAACGGAAGCTTACTAAAATCCCCTCGGTCATCTAACCAAAAAGGCCATTGAGTCATATTTTGTTTAGCTATTCTCATAGTTTCTGAGAATAACTATGTAAACTTACTATAAGTGCAAACAGTCACGAGGTTTGCTTTGGATATGCCCCACCCCGTCATCAGTCCTTAGCTTGTTTCAATAATGACATAAACCATTGGTGGAAGTTATTTAAGTATATTTACTCAAGTACTGCACTTATGTACAGTTTTGAAGGAGGACTTGTCGTACACTTGAGTATTTCCACTGTGTGCTACTTCACACATCAACTCCACTACAATTCAGAGGGAAGGATCATACTTCCCTCTCCACCAGATTGATTACTTTTAAGAGGAAGATTTTGCTCAGTGGATAACAAAACAAGCTTCTATAATACAATACAAAGATTAAAGATTAAGCTAGTGGTTTCCAGGCTTTTTGCCTTGTGACGTCTTAAAAAAACAGAAGTGTGTAGTCAAGGTCACATTTCTGATGTCTCTGAACTGTTAACAGCTCCACCAAACAGTGATTTTCCCCTCTAAACTTTTAACGTAGAGTAATTTCAATAAATGTTTAAAAGATCCAAGATATCAAAAATCAAAGATTAGTGACAAAGTGTGAAAACATATTTGTGAAAAAGAACATTCTTTTCCCTTCTTTCCTCACAAAGAAATCATTAAACTTATCATGTCTTGTATATAAAGTAGTTCAAACTAGCTCCATGTCCAGCAGCTACAACAGCAACATGCTGCTGACACAATTATGCTTTAATATTAATAATGTAATATTTTCATATATCTAATATATTAGTCAGAGGGACCACACCACTACTTCAAATTTAATTCTTTAATTACAGTTTGTTACTTATGCACTTTTACTTACTATGGGTAAGGGCTTCATGCAGGATTTTGACATGTAAAGAAGTATTTTCACATTGCTTTCATGTAAGTTATTAGTCTGAGTACTTTTTCCACCACTGACAGATAATCCATGCATTTTATTGTTTCAGCTGGTACCTCTAAAATGGCTATGGTAAAGAGTGGTTGGCTCCATCGACAAAGTGAGTAGCCTTATATATATATGCACACACACACACACACACACACACACACA